>NW_010395924.1:71154-82101 GCF_000710305.1 Buceros rhinoceros silvestris
TTTCTTCAAAAATGAACTTCAAATCTCTGAATATTAATAAGCCTTCCACTCTAAATTTAAGCTTGCCTGGCTATAATCACTCTTTAACTTTAAAGGCGCTTTTTTCCCCCAACTTTTGTCCTTTAAGGTCTTTAGAGATAGATTATATCAGCAATTCCTACCAGCAGCTATACTTCGGAAGTCAAACTTTTTACCTGGCTGCTCAGGTGACAGCAGCGATAAGAAGCACGCACAGCCCCTTGTCCCAGCATGTTTTATTATTCTGAGTCCAACATTCTAAAATATCAACATTAAGAAAGGCAGACTGCTCCCAGTATCTGTATTTTTCCATAATGACAAAGATGTTAAATTAACTGGGGCTATTATTCTGTAGTTATCTCCCAGTTTACAGAGGGGAAATAATCTCATTTTTACTCCCTTGCCTTTCTCAATTTTAAAATTTAATAACTTCCCTATTATTATGTTTAAGGTATTCATTTATTATGTTCCAATAATCTGCATACTGTCAGTGCCTTCTAATTTTGTGTAACACGCACATTTTATGAGCCCATTCCTTTTTTTGTACCACTGCAATCAACAGAAATACTCAACACCACCTTTGAGAAACTCCACTAAAAATCTTTCATTAAAATGGTCTATCATATTTTCTTTACATTCCTCTCTCTCCACTGTAACAAGCTCATGGGGGGATGCAGCTAGTACAGAAAAGTAAGCTCAGGTGTCCTGGATTTTCTTGTTTTAGAAAACTGATCCATATTTGGTAAAGAAGCATTCAAATAGCATCAAAACAGATGCCAAGAACATGGGCATTATACCAGTATGACCCATTTACTCTTCCTTCTACACAGTTACAGAAAAATAGAACCAGAGGAGCCTGAAAGCTGATCTGGAAAGCCTTCTTGCCCAAAGACAAGTTAAACCCATGCTACTTCTGTGTCTAAACCAATTCCCAAAGCCTCCAAGTCATGAAAATGCCGTAACATTTACAGCTAATCTATTCTAATATTCCACTGCCTTTAGTATTAGAAAGTGCTCCTGGTAGCTGATCTGAAATTCTTTTGTCGCAGTTTAAGCTCATCACTTCTCATCCATTACTACATGGACAGAGAGAATGCGTTACCTTCATCCTGTCTGCAGAAGCCTTTTGCATAAGTGAAGAATGTTATCAGGCTCATTTGTCCTGACATTACCTCTCTGTAAACACAGTCACACAGCCAGGAATCTGAAAATTAACCTTTTTCATTATATTTGCTCTTAGTTCACCCATTCAGCTACACACGGCAGCAGCGCTGCTGCAAGAACAGCAGCCGTCCTTCATCACCGTCAGATTTACACTGACTTACGTAGATTATGAAATTATATACCAAGTGGCAGCTTCCTGCTAGGGTTACCCTCTAGGCAAAAAGGCAAAAAAAGACCACTTCTTCTTTGCCCTGCACTCCTACTGCCCGCCTGTGTCACATCAAGAACTCACACAGCAAGGTGGAGCGGCCCAGTGCTCTAACAGGAAACTAATCTCCCTCTTAGATTCCTGTTCCATCAGCTTTTGGAAACAGCCCGCTTCTAGACTGCTTTAAACACAGTGGGAAACCACGTGTCTTGTGGCAAACTTCAGTGGCCCATGAGAGAAAAATAAACTATACTGATGGGTACAAAAGATTTTCAGTCATTGCAATTCAATTCCTTGTTAGCTAGCAGGAGTCTTATGAGCCGGTCAAGTATCTTCACATACACGCAAACGCACCGCAAACCAATTACCATGAGAACTGTTACCAGCACATTTTAGTAAAATAAATAAAAGTCTGCATTTCAAATGAAATTGCTCTTCATTCTGACAATGCAATCAATCCCCAGTGTGAGACAGAACTCACCGTTATGGATTCAGTTTTAAAGAAAGGTACTGACTTTGGGCAAGAGGGGAAAAAAATCTCACTGCTAAATGTCAGGCATTAGGAGACTTCTCACCTCCTCCTGGTCACTAGTGAGCATTCTGTACATCAAATAAATCAGGAATTAACTGTGCGACACTGTGTGTAGACACTGTGACTACACTAAAGTAATGAGGAGCTGCTGCTAAAAAAGGGCCATCTTGCCTCTGACTTACACACTTCTGCTGCCTCCCTTGCACTGGATTTGTAGCTCACACAAATAAGCTGGTATTTTCTGTGGAATCAGTCAACTGAGCAAACACTGCAGCTCCAAGATTACTAGTTCTGATGTAATAAGAGAAGATGAGGGAAACTACAAGCATGGGCAGCAAGACAACCCACCCTTGAGCAAGACAACCCCACCCAGCCATTTGAGTAGGAGGGACAGGAGAGGTGGAGTGAAAGTTCTTTGATGATTCAGCAATATCGAATGGGTCAGGGGAGCACAAAACTCAGATCAAAGGAGGGAGGAAAACCATGTGGACAATTACGGTATACATATTGTCTTGAGCTGCCACAGTACCATAGCTGTAGAGGCAACAGCCACTTGGTTTTCCTGCTAGGTTCCAAACCAGGAACAACAGAAGTACCAAGAAAAGCAAAAAGTTCCATGAGGCTGACTTCACTTGTGACTCTGAGACTTTACGAAAAAGGACATGCCGGGCTCACAGGCTTGCAGAAGCAAACACCATTTCTTATTTTCTAGCGCGCCCTTTCCCTGATTCTTTCCTGCGCTGCTGCAGCCCCTGATCCTGACCATCTTTCCTTGCTTACCCCCATGTTTTCATGTCTTGGATAAGAAAAGCAGGTACCCACTGGTCACTATCCAGAAGATACAATAAATTCTATCAGTTAAAGTCATCTTTCTTGCTTTGCATTCCTTACAGTAACTTTCCAACTGGTCATTCACACAGAAACAAAACACTTAACTCCTTACAATAGCCATGTAGTACAGAAGCTGAAATTAGTATCTAGCAACAGCTTCCTTCATGACTTTAAGCTACACATCTAACAGATTATTCTGAATTCTGAGCAGATAAATGCAAGATCGTATCATTGCATGGTATTAGATACAACTTCAGAAGTAAATTACAAGTTTAGACATTTGGCATAGTTTTTGTACAAATTTTACTTACCACGGTAGGAAACAAGTTCTTTGTTCTGGTTACACAACACAAACATGTCGTCTTCTAAAGTAATAAAATTAAGATATTGATCAAACACCTAGAAATCAAAGAATAATGGTCAGAACAGTCCAGAGCAAAGCATAAAAAAAGATCTGCCTGTTACTTATTGCTATTTCTTTTTGACGCTTTTACAGAACTACCTATTAAAAGACAGAAATGCAAGATACAACGTATGAATTAAAAAGCCTGTGTAAAGATTGAGTGATAACACAAATCATTAAAGTACCTGACAAGGGGTAGAAGAAAACGGTCTGTGGACAATTTTTCAGTAGCCAATCATGACTGACAAAACACATATAAAAACATTAAAATCTTATATTTATTTTTTTTTATTAATATGAAGGACTACAACATAAACAGTGCTGAGCTCTCAGGCAGGAAACAGGGCAGTATCTACACAATGAAAGATTGTAGCTCACGAGTTCTAATTTTTCTGTAACATACCTGTACATTCAGGAAAAAAAGAAAAAAGCCTCTCTACAGCATAAACTGTTAATGGCACATCACAACAGAAAAGTACAGTTAAGAAAGTTGGTCCACAGCACTACACCAATTTGCTCCTGAAGACCTACAGCTTAAACGACACTAGCAGTTTTCATTTCATTTCACAAGTTTCCTTCTCTCATGCCAGTAGTACTCCTTGACAGGAGTGAGAAAAGGTGAATGCATTTAAGTGTATATGAAAATAATTAGTACATTTGCAGGTTTTGGTACAGGCGTTCACAAAAATAAAAGGCTACATACCTGACACCTGCCTATAAATTATAAAGAAATAGGAGTGTAAAGAGTGTGTACGTATGAAACATCCACCTCTGCGGTGTATTGCCTGTTTAAAATTACAGCTGCGCTCAGACTGCACTTTTCATGTATTTAGGTGCTAAAAAACCCAGCTCATTTCTGGGGCACTGGAACCCAGCACTGGATGAGATCAGGAATACTCTGAAACAACTATATTTCCCCTCTTATTGTTAAGTACAAAGGTCCTGCAACACCTGGACTGAAGTACAGTACTAACTCTCATTACTAGATGACTGTAGACTCCCTTTTCCCCTCCAGCAAACCCAGGCCTGGCACTGAATCTGTTTGCATTTATTTTGTTCATGGTTCAGTCAGAAGAGCTGTGTATGGCTCTGAAGTGGCCACGTAAGAACGCAATGACACCCGTAACGGCAGTTAATATCTTTAACGTTAGAGACTGGGGCATTTTCTTACCTTAGCCACTTGGGTTACTGCATTAGCACCTATGGCAGCATTTGCAATATCTTCCAGTTTACTTCTCGAAATGGCGGAAATAAAGTTTAAATAATAAGATTCATAAAGCTGGTTTCGAAGATCCTAAAAGGAAGGAAAACCACAACCTTTTTCCTGAATAAGTACAAACACATTCCTGACGAATTAAAAAACATTCATATTTTTGCTATGTGATATTCCAATTACCCACAGTCGAACTCAACTGTCGGAAGTGCTGAGCTGTCTGTTCGTACAGCCCTGTGTGCTGCCTGACTGCTGTATGTGGTTTGACTGCGTAACTAGATAGAACCAAGACAGGACTGTGAAGAACGGGAACTGAAATTTAAGCTACCAGACAGCAACTACAATTCCAAGCTTTACCACTGACCGAAAATACCCTTTGTTCTTTTTCCTTCCTTTGTGAAGACATCAACCTTCCATCAATTCCTCCCAGAGAATGTGGAACACTGAGGTTAGCCTAGTCCAACTCCCTCGCTCAAAGCAGAGTCAAACAGAGCAGGTGGCTCAGGATTGTATCCTGTCAAGTTTTGAACGTCTCCACAGAAGGAGACTCCACAAACTCTTCAGGCAATCTGTTCCAGCATTCAGCCACCCCCACTACAACAGCTTTTTCTTATGTCTACGTGGCAATGCCTGTATTTTGACTTGTGCCCGCTGCCTCATCTTCTCACTCCCAAAAGTCTCTCTCTGAAATACAGAAGACATACTTGCACTTCTACTTTCTGGGAAATCGAAGGTTTGGATGTGAAAATTTTATGATGTTCAGACACACACAAGAACTACATACAGAATAGCCACACTTCGGTGAGTGCAGGATTACTTCACACACTCTGTTGTGTCCACTCGTTTTAAGTTACCTGGCACATTCTGTCAATATTTTCTTCTGTTGGCATTACAAAGTAAACAGCTGGAACATCTGGAATAGCATCCCGATCTGAATGCAAAAGCCTGAAAGGAAGAAAAAATACATCTCCAATACATCTCCTCCTCTGATTTATGTAAAATTATGAAAGTTAAAGAAATTACTTAATTGTACAGACACATTTGATGTCCTACAATTTCTCCCTATATGCAGCTAAGTTTTTAGCAAGACAAGATGTGAAAAAATAACAATAATCATATTTGTATAATTTTTGGCTGAATATATTAATAGATGCCTCTGAAGTTTATTCAAAGCTTGAGAAAAGGCTTCACAAATCTTCAAAACTAGATGAATCCATTCAGTGGAAGGTAAAATACTACATCCACGAGGTTCATACACCAAGTATTAATTGTTGACAGGATAACAAACCCCTGCATATCTCTTACTGTTAAACTTGCCTTTCCTGTTGAAAGTCAAGGGGCTTACATATTTCTCCTGCACTTCTGCTGGTATGTCAACACGTTAAACTGTGTTTCCATTTCTAGCTTTCACCCAGTAAAAGTTAATACACATTTGAAAAAAATAAATGTATCTTCATGACTACTATCACAGCTCAGGAATGAACTAAATAAATGTAATCTGGAGAAAGAGAAATAAGAAATCTCTAAAAATAATACTTAAAAATTCCGTATGTTTGACAAAAGACAATTAAATTATCCATGTACAAAGACAGCAGAGAACATGCAAAATCCTATGAAACAGACTGTGTCAAAATAATTTTAACATGTATCAATACAGAGGGATTTGAACAGACATTCCAAAACAACACCTACTGGATAACTTTTATTTTTGAACAGGAGCATCCTGCTCTGTGTAAGAAATTCTACTGAACAGTGTTTGGAATTACCCCTCTACTCCTGATTCTGAATAATACCATCTGATTTTACAAACACAACAGAGTATAATCTTTATTTAGTAGTTACTTATTGAATGATTTTCAATGTTTTGTTCATGATTTCAGGGAATATTAAATAAAATTATTTTTAGAAAAGAAATCCCAATTTTAAAAAAGTACTTACAGATGCAAAGTGATCCCCATGTCTCTCAGCTCTTTCACGGATAGCAAAGGTGAGATTATATCTTGGCCAAATCTGTCATAAATGAGAACCTGAAACAGATACACATCTTCTTAAATAATAGATGCACTTATTCTGTAAAAAGTAGATACTGCAGAATACAGGATACTGTGGATACAGGAATCCAGGGGTCAGGAACTAATACCCTAACCTGAAAAGTGCTAAATATTTACCAATTTATAACAAATCATTAATTTGTCATGGGATACCATTTGTGCTTATTAATAAATACATTATTAAAAAGAACTAAAAGAAAGTCGATGATAAAGGGGGGGGGAAAATCCTCACTTCAATCTCCTGAAAATTGTCAGTCAAGCAGGAATCTGCTGTCAGAAATCTGTTATTCTAAGTGCAGAATTTCTCTGACTCCATTTGGGAGGAAACAAACAGAAAAGCAGAGAGGAAGAAAAAACAAATTAGTGAATAAAGAAACAGGATGGATGAAGAGACAGAATATGTGCTTGTAGTAGCCAAAACCTCTCTGAAATTATCAGTTACTTACTCTTAAGGCCAATACAGGTAGCTTGAGCTCAGCTTGTTCTAAACATAAGGCTATGAACAGTTCTTCCCTTTCTAAGGGCATCGTTCTGACTCTGAGTCACTTGTAAGATACCATGCAAGCTTCTGCCAACAGGTATCAATGAGACCCAAGTATATTTCAAATATGTCCTGCTCACTCACTCATTAAAATATTGCCTAAAGAATCAGTTAGTCACTGGGTCTTCAAGCAGTCAGTATCCCACATCTGTATTTTTCCAGCAATTCCGATACTAAATTCTGTGTCTTCACAACACAGGAAAAATTATTTTGTACAAGTTAATAACATAGGGAAGATACTGAAGTTAGTTAAGATTTGAAAATCTGAACTTTTTTGTTCACTATAAAATTCTCCTATTCCTGTTCAGATAGCTCTTACCTTCCATACTGGTTCTCCTGTGCTGTTTTTAACAGGAGGAACATTGAAGTTCAGCATACGTTTCAAAGCCACTGGAAAATAAAGCAGAATGACGCTTCACTCTCTTTACACTTCAACACCAGTGGTACATTAGCAGGATTTTATTACACATTTCATTTGAGAGGAAAACCATCATAAAATATAAATGCAACAAGTCACATTTTCATTATTTTTATACAGCTTTGACTGACAAGTGGCACATGTCAGCTAGAATGCATGGGGTCTGCAAGACACTGCAAAAGGAAAAGAAGCAGATCCTGAAACATCAAGAAAGAATCTCTCTCCTTAGTTATGCGGGCTATATTCTGTCACGTTTTGCCTCAAAAATAATTCCAGTATCTTCCTGAAGGTGCGTTCTGTACAGTAGGAACGTGTTTGCTTTACTCCCTTGATCTGTTTTTTCTGTCCCAGAGAAACAACACTACGCACACAAAGAAAAAATATCTTCACACCTGACTAAAACTGAAAGGCATTTTGAAACGTTTTGGGAACTCACAGGAAGAAATTTCTGCTTTACGAGATACAAAAATACCCATCATTTGCAGCAGGATAACTCTTTGAAGCAGAAATGAGCTTTCATTTAACTTCCCACTCAACAGAGAAACCAAAGCAGATTCCTTCACCTGTCTCTGACTCATAGTAAAGAGTCCTTCCTCATTTATCTAATTAAACAAGACACTTAGTGCTGCTCTCCCATCTTTGATTAGCAGCAAAAGACTATTGGCATCAACACACGTTAGTGGCTGTTCTCCTCAAACTCACAGACAACATCACCACGAAGCTTTGCAAAGAGGAAAAACTTCCAGAAACCAGGGCAATGTGTACCACTCTGTTCACAAGTGGAGAGCAGTCGAAACAGTGAACTCCTGACTCCTCAGCTGAGCAAAACTCGTGCGCATACTCCGTGCAGTTTGCTGGGGTTCACAGTACCATGGCGCAGCTCAGGCTGGAAAGGACCTCGGAGTTGCTCAAGTGGGGTCACTTGTGAGGCCAGGCCAGGCTGCTCGGAGATTTATCCAGTCAGGTCTCCAAGGATGGAGATGTCACAACCACACTGTGCAACCCGTTGCACTGACTGTCCTTGTGGTGAAAAAGCTTTTTCCTCGTATATCCAGTCTGAACACTTTGTTTTAATTTATGCCTGTTGTCCCTCAACCTCCTGCCATACACTACCACCAGAAGCCTGGCTCCATCTTCTCAGTGCCCCTCCCACCCCTCCCAGATATGGGGGAGTTGCTGTTGGGCACCCCCTGAAGCCACCTTTTCTCCAGGCAGAACAAGCCCTAGTCCTGCAGCCTCACTTCATAGTGCTCCAGCCCCTGACCATCTTGGTAGTCCTTTGCTGAACTCCCTCCAATGGATGAACACAGTTCCCATACTGGTAGTCACAAACTGGACACGGTATCTAGATGTGGTCTCCTGGGGCTGAACAGGAGGGGCATTACCCCCACCCTCGATCTGCTGGCTGTGCTCCTGTGAATATGGCCCAGGATGCTGCTGCGTGGGGGCACGCTGCAGGCTCACGGTCAGCTCGCTGTCCACCAGGAGCCCTCGTGAGCCTTTCTGGCCGCGCTGCTCCGTATGCCGGTTCCCTGCACTGTTGCCTGTACCTTGCAAGGGGTTTTTCCTTTCCAGGTGCAGGAACTTACATTTGTCGTTGTTGAATTTCATAAGGTCCCTGCTGGCCCAATCCTCTTGCCCATCGAGATCCCTCTGAGTGACAGCTGTGCCCTCAAGTTTGCTGTCACCTGCACACATAATGAGTGCACTTTGACACGTCCTCCAGGTCACTGACAGAGATTTTAAACAGGATGGGTCACAGGATGGACCCACGCGGTGCTCCAGTTCTCACCAGGTATAGTATAGAGGGTCTGATTAATCACAACCCTCGGAGCCTGACCGTCCAACCATTTTTTTTACTTACCTAGCTGTCCATCCTCCCAGCCCACAACACCCCCGCTTGGTCAGAAGAATACAGTGTCAAAAGGCTTGCTGAAGTCAAAGTAAATGATATTCTGTGCCCTCCTCTGCCTACAGCTCCAGCCATCTCACCACCGAACGCAACCAGGCTGCTCAGGCATGATTTACCACACACATCCCAATGCTTGTTTACTGCTTCACATGATGAGAAAGATTTTCCAAGAGGATTCACTCCATGACTGACTCTAAAGTGACTCAAAGGCCTGGGAGAATTTGTTGAAGACTGAGGCAAAGAAGACATTGGGTACCGCGGCCTTATCTGTGTCTGTCATGACTTACATGACCATCTCCATTTAGCAACAATCCAACACTTTTCTTTATTTCTGTTTTTGCTGCTAATGTCACAGCAGGAGCTCTCATTGCTCCTGACATTCGCTGCAAGTCTCAGCTCCAGGTGAACTTTTTCCTAACATCATCCACCCATGCCCAGGCAGTGCTTCTGAAGCCCTCCCTTGCAGCCTGTCCCTGCTTTCTCCTCCTGTGTACTGCCTTTTCCAACCACATTACCAGCAGTGGAACTGGACCACGGGAGGAAGCAGCTAGCAGTGAGCGCTGGGTCTCCCTGGAACCCAACCCTCCACTTGCTTAATACTTTTGCTTTTTTGAACACCATGGAGCAATTCTGAAAAGTGACTACAGACTGCTCCTGGAGCCCTCAGTCCCTCACCGCCAGTGACACCTTCCACACACATTTCAGCCATGAGAGCAATTCCACATCAAGCTGCACAGTTATGTATTTCGGTACCACTGGGTCTGAAGCAGCTGCCTTGTAGAGTTTACCACTTAAATTAAAGCTTGGCGTAAGCTCTCTGCAAAGGAAGACAACAACCGGACTAGTGGTATGCTCTAACAATCATGATAAACATTGAGCAAGTCTCTGGGTTTCTTTTCTGTATTTATATTGTCGTTTCGTTTATGTTTAGGCTGAAAACTCTCCGGGGCAAGGATCAGCTTGCACAATGATCATCTTTGGTTATGAACCAGGATAAAGGTCACAACAGATGGTGCACATACACAATGATACAAACACCAAACGATAACGTCTCCTTTTCCTGCGTATCTTTTGGCTGTTCAATCCACCTCCTTGCAAACGACCTCCCCAATGGAAGGTAACATGGGTTCAGCGATGATTTTAGACATTTCTTGTCAAATAAATGCACCCAGAATCCTCTATACCACCAGAAAAGCACTGCAGTTGTCAAGGGGAAGCTGACGAGATTACAGCTCAAACTACTGACAAAAACTTCGGCAAGCAAGGCAAGTAGAGGACCAGGGGGCGGACACGCTCTGCGCTTTAGGAGTATCTTCAAATAGGTGGCACAAGGGTCCACGAAGCAGCATCAAAACAAAGAAGAGTCAGTCAATTACGGACACAGTGTATACGGAGGGACTGAATAACTACACCGTCACCCACGGAGAACCTCCCGCATAATCAGTTGCGGTTGCTAACCTCGTACTCTCAGTTTCTGGAGGTTCAGTGCACACCCCGAGGCCCTTGTATTGTCTTAACAGGAGCACGGCACCAGCAGCTTTATTTTCACCCCACTAAACGGTGTGTCCCGCTGACCCCTGCCACGGGCAGAAAGGAAGCTGAAACCGCGGCAGAAAACAACCCGCTTCCCTCGGCCACGGAAGCTGGGCGCCGCTC
>NW_010395925.1:0-5379 GCF_000710305.1 Buceros rhinoceros silvestris
TATTAAAAAATATAAAAATAAAATAAATTATTTTATTCAACACCCAGTTTCTGAAAAAGGACCATATTCTGTGTAGTATCTTAGAGGAAAAGGTTTTCAGGTAAGTGAATCAGGGACTTATGAATATTACTAACAACTGATCAAACATTTCCACTTGACCCTGTCCTGTTGATATAGGCAGCCCTGAGGTAACTAACAGCCATTTTATAATTGCAGTTCTTGACTGTGATGATTTGGTAGTCCGCTGTCAGGAAACATTGAGTGACATCATCTAAATCTGTAGGTTTCACATTATCAATTTCCTACATCAAAAACATTGAAAAGATGCATGGAAATCTTCCCTAGGATGCTCCACTGAGCAAGGCTCTGCTTCGGTAGGTGATATTCTGCAGACCTTTCTGCATGTGTCATCAGCCATGACACTAAGACTAACCAAGTATTTTCCATCCTTTTAGCCCATGAATAGCTAAGAACAAACCTGTTTTCAGTGATGATTTGAGATACTAGAATTGGTAATGCTCTTCTGAAAAAAGAAGATGCAAAGATTATCAGCGGGTCAGACCTAACCTCAACCATTTTTAAAAAAATTAAGAACTACCCTACTTTTGGGTGAGAAGCTTTTTGGTACAGATATTTGCCAAATATCCCTTTGGGCTTCTGGGCTTGCAGACAATATTTTCTCTAACATTTTCAAGTATTTAAACAATCGCAGTTTCTGATGTTTTCAGCCTAATGTAAAGCCTCGAGTGGCAGGAACATGTAGTGGTGCAGAGCATTCTTACATGAAATGTTAGAAATAGTTGCCCCTTGATGCTATCCTTTGAGTGTGTCTGCCCAGCTTTGTGATTTAGTCCAGTGGGCCTCCCTTTTTCTCCATAGTACATAAGTTTGACTTGATCTATAGAACTTGTTTGGTTTCTCCATACTACAGTTATATGGTTATTCACATGGTATCTTAAACCACAAGTTTAGGGTTAGTCAGTAGCTTAAAAAAAGGAGTCTTTCCTTCCCACCCCTCCCCACACACACACACATATCCACCCACACTCACGCCCGTCTCATACTTCATTCCTTTGTTTTTCAGACTTGCAAGAAACCCTACACAACAGCAACTTCCTTTGCAGTCCCAGGAACTCCTGCTCACAGAAGCAGATCTCACTGGTGGCACTCAAGCACCTTATAAGAAAGGAAGAAATGTATCGTAAAGCTCAAGCTGAAAGCTCTGATGGACAGTTTGTCACAGGAAGGACAGAATATTGCCAGTTTTCAGAAATGCATCTAGACTACACAGAGACTCTGCAGCACAACAGTTCTTTATTTTGCTGTATGGTGCTAGGAATCTTGTGGAAAAAAATGGAAAATGAAGGCAAAACTGAGATGTTGCATGCTCATATTTGAAGGTTGCCCATTCATTTCTTGAATTTCATTGAAAATTAACATCTTTGCATTGTTGTTCTTATGTAGTGCTGTGTGTTTATTTGTGTGCATGCATATGCGTGGATACACATACATATTTATATAGATGTACATATTTAAGAATAAGTTTCAAAAGTGAAAGCTAGTTTTGAAGTACTTCATATACAGATTTCTGTCCTTTGAGGATCTTATGGGAAACTTTCGCTTTTGGGAAATCTCTGGATGAAGGTCGTCTTTTTTTTTTTTTTTTCATATCTAAGTCAGTATTATTTTATGATTAAAAATAGAGCTAACACCAGTACTCAACCTAGACCAAATTCACCACTCCTAGAATTAGCAACCTACCTACACTGGCATCTAAATAAATGATCTAACACTGAACTGTACTCATGAAAGATTTCAAAATGAATATATGGTACTCACTCTGTAAATACAGTTTGCTTTATGTTCATGACAGTTTTATGGCTCCCTGTCTTATCTGAAATTGCCTCACCTCAGACTCATTGTGAAGCCGTTTTACTATAACATCATGGCAATTTTCACCAACCACTTCAGTTTAGCAAGACACTTTTAAATCTCCAGGAAGTTGATTAAAACCCCATCACCTTTTTCTTTCTGGAAGTAAACTGCACTTGCTTGCCAACAATTTCCATGAGCAAAATATCCATTTCAATGTAACAAAGTTTTGGGTTAAAACAGACACAACATTGCATTATCCCACATAACCGTTTCAAGCCTCATAAGTCTGGGTTATAGCAAGTTCTGCGGCTTTTAATAGAACGCATGACTGAAAAAGAAATTATATCTGAGATTATGGTGCAATACAAACAGTGTAGTACAAGATCTCATGTTAAGAAACTTAATGATCATATTGATGATTTCAGGGCGAAGCAGAAGCTTTGTGTTTGTAAAACACTGGCATGAGTTGATTTGGCGACTTTGATTTTTCTTTTCTTTTCATTGAAGTATGTACAGAGGACTCAGGGGAAAAGCCTGATGGGGGCGGGGGCCTGCACAAAGTACATATATATATGTACATCTATGCACCTCTGTCTAAACGTATATATATATATGTATGTGTGTATGTGTATGCGTATGAATGTACCTATATGTTCTGTGGACTTTCAATGATATAAAATTTTCCAAATTAACAAACAATCTCGTATATTATATACAGTCTCTAGTATATGTGATGTGCATAGCATATCTTTTATATTTAACATGAAATACATGTACAATATGCATGTAAAATACATATACTACATATATATATGTAAAAGAGCGCATGTTTTTCTTCTTTGTCAGTATAAAAACAATTGTTTATCTCCCTGAACGGCTGACATTTTCAATAACATTATGTGCAACAACTACTGTCTTTAAAAATACACTACTTCTATAATAAACTCATACGTAATATGTAATAGGGAGGAAAATCCCCAGCAAAACTATGGTTACCATAATTCACAACCAGTTTGTTAGAGACTTAACCACTTTCAGCTTTGCCTTGGGCCATTAACTAACAAACCAACCATTAACTGCTAGTAATGACCATTTTTTCCCCGAGATTATTGCTTAATTGAACTCTTGTGCTGTGTTGGTTATTTTTATGCCATCTCACAATGACTATGCATTACTGCATTTTCCTAGTATACCAACCACCTACTGAAATAAACAAGATAAGTGTTGGAGAATTGGATCTTTCACTGTATATACTATTTAAAATACATTACTTTAATGAACACCTTTGATGTAGCAGACGCGCTTTTTCATTTTTCCCGTTCTCCGGAGCATATGCATCAAGTAACTTAGATGCAGAATTAATGCATGCTGCTGTTCGGTAATGTATACAATGTCAAGGCACTGTATTAGTAAGCTGTGTTATATATTCATTTGGGTAAGACATATTTGATTATTAGCATTCTGTTCTTCAGCAACAAGCCACATGTGCTGTCTGTTGCCATGGAAATAAATTAGGAAGGATAACCTGACTACTTATCAATTTTTATTAGTGTAATCATCCTACCTGCTTAACCCCTCAGTAACAGTAGCATATTTAAACACCACTGATAAAATCTATGCAACTCTGGGGGTGTGAGTTAAGCTAATAGAGTAGGGAGGAAGCCAAGGTACTGTGGAGATGGGGGAGAGAATTACTCACTGACAACATGATGTTGATGTGACTCATTAATATTACAGTATAAAAAATGTTAATGTTTCTGAGAATGTTGGCACGGTGAGAAGAGATGAAAATAAATGTGAAAACTTAAGACGGATAAAATGAAAAGTGTTTCCCTCCTGCTGTGTTTAAAGAAGTATGTGTAAATGCATATGTTAAACTATAAACCTGAATAAATGGAATCAAAACATGCACTTGCTAAATGTTAAGGACCGTAATAATAATAAATATATCCTTTAAAGTAGAAGAGAATGAACTCATGAGAACTTCAGCATGATTTTCTTTAAGATACTACAATTATATTACTATTAGTGTGTGACCTTTAAGACTACTGCTAACACCCTTTCAATTACCACCCATAGAAAAATCAGTTATTCTATAGTACTCAGAAAGAAGAATAAGCTTCCCATTCATTCCAAGACCTTCCTGGGATCAAAATAAAAGTTACAACAGATTTATTCTGAAGTATCTCATTTTGATCTAAAGATCAAAACGTTCCTGCAGAGCTAAGTATCGTTAATCCGTGTTTGATTGCTGTAAGGCTGACTATTTAAATCTCAATATTAGCATTAGTGTTATTGCTGGGTTTACACACAGTAAAAAAAAAAAAAGGTCTTGCAAATCTTGTTTGTTTTAATGAAGCACTGGGTCTCACTGGTGTGAAAGCAGGGCGTTAATGCACAGCACAGCAGTGAAGGCTGGACAAGGACCTCCTTGGATTTGCTCTCTGAATGGATACTATTGTTGGGAGGAAACATGCTCTGCTTTTGGCTTCCAGGATGACACCACCCATCGTCTCAGTCTTACTATCATTCCTTCGCTGTCCAAAGGTTTTGAGTTGTCAAATTAAGCTACATCTATGGGCATGGCATTATTAGTAAAAGGCTGTAATTTCCAAACTTTTGCCAATCCTTAGGAAAAAAAAGGAAGTATTCTACACAAATAAATCCTTACTTTAGCTGGGAAGTATTAACACATTTTCCAAAACACCTAAATCCTTCACTTAAAAGGCTGCCAACTCTCATCTGTTTAGGAGCCATGGGGGAATATGAAAAGAATTTGATGGGAGCTAAGCCTTGTCTCCTGAAGAAAGGAGCAGCTCTGGCATGCCGGAGGAAAAGCCCCATCTCCTTGGATTGAGAGGTCTATCCAAGGGACAAGCATACATCTCCCCTCAGCCTTTCACTGGCTCATTCTGCTCTTGCTGGGGAAGATGAGGGGCCACATTAGCCAGGCTGTGCTTTCTTTCCCACCAGGAGCTTCCTTCGTCTACCTCGATGAATGAAAAATACCCACTGGGAGAGCAAAGTTGCCAGTGGACAGACATGATGTGGAAATAACACCAATAGGAATAGCCTGGGACAGGGGCTGAAGGGGAGCCAGGACAGGGAGCAAGGGAGACCTCAGGAATTTGGGGAAGGAATCACAGCTGGGAGAAGAAAGAGCAGATGTGGCATTTGAAGCGGCATGAGCTGTGACAAAATAGGGCATCGGGAAGGACTAATCTCTTTTTTTTTTATTACTCATCCCTACTTGAATATAGAAAATTAAACTAAAACGTAGTTAAAATCAGTGCACATTTCTAAAGCAGCTGAACTCTTTTAATCTGGGAATAAGTTGGACATTCTGGGGTTTAAGTTTCTTCCTAAGAAGAGGCACAGTCTTGCAGGTAATTTAGGTACTTAAAAATACTGAGTTATATAAGCATTAAAGGCTGTGCAGTTTCAATGATAACAAAACTCTCAAGGCATGTTTGACAAGTAGTCTCAGGGTTTGATATTTTTCCC
>NW_010395925.1:5481-14112 GCF_000710305.1 Buceros rhinoceros silvestris
TAAATGTTAAAAGAAGCCTGTGCCTTGTGAAGTAATTTGTTTTATAAGGAATAGTTGAAGTTCACTTTATAATCCACAGCAAGCTTCTAATCAGATATGTCAAATGTTTTTCTCTACTACACCAAACCACCAGCCAGTCAAGGCTAGCAGGTAGTTCAGACATCCTGATTTATGTAAAAGTAGGATATCCCTGGTCACAATTTCTGTGCACACACGTGTGTATGTGCATTCAGTAATACCAACAGGATTTGGTAAAGCTGGGAATGTTCTCAGAGTGCCTCTTGTTCTTGGCAAGACTCTCAGTTTTCTGAAGGAAAACACTTTACTCAAACCTCAGATTGCCATCGTGCTTTCCGCACCCGAGAAGACCACATGATGATACATTTCAATCCCATAGTTGAAGATGTATTTTCAATGGAGCCTGACAATGGTGCCCAAGGTCAAAGTTGAAAGTGAATTTGTGGATTACTTACTCTGTTTCACTGCAGTTATGGTCTGTGAAGGAAACAAGGCATTGCTATAAATGCCTGCACATTGACAAATTTCCAAAGAGATTTGTTTGTGCAGACCTCTCTGCAGTGAATCCTGTGTGCAAACAGACCTCCAGCTGGAAGCTAACTGAATCCCAACATTGTTATATCCCCAAAAGCTCAACCGTCCCTGTCAGCACCTCACTAGAAAGAGTTGTAAAACTGTATCCACCCAGACTGCTTCCAATAAACCACAACAGTAGTGTGCATCTAGCTAATATACCCAGGAGCATTTATAAATGTTGGGTTTTGAGCATAGAGCTATTGTTGATAGCAGGTATCACTTAAACTGGAATCTACCCATTAATAGACACTGATTGGACTAAAATGAGATTGGAACAGCAGCAGAAGTGTATTTCAGTTACTGAGTTTCAGCATCATGCTGGTGTCCATACACGGTGTCCAAATCATGTTTCCATAGGTTTGGCAAAGGCTGTGAGAAGGCACATAGCTCATCACAAGCTGAGATTAACATGCAAATCAAAAACATCACAAAAATAAATACTGGGATACCATTAGGGGCTGTAGAAGAGTTCTGACTGTGTTCGAGTAGTCAACAAATGTTTTTGGTATCAGAATCTCAGACAAAGGACAAAATAGTGTTATCCTGAATATGACTGGGCAAGGTAAGGCTCAGTTTTGAAGACAAGTTCTTCAAAAAGAAGACAAGCTCTTCAAAACTGAGATGGGAAAGAACTATTTCCCTTACAGCCAATTTTCTTTCATCTTAAACTGACATATGATGATTTAATTAATAAACTAAAATAAAATTTCTGCCTATAAAAGTGAATAACAGGAGGTAATCTTGTATAGGCAAGACTGTTAAATAAATAAACATGAGCCACACAATGGTTCACCTATGCAGGAATGAAGGAAGCAAAACTTTATTTTGCTTCCCAGTACCAGTTATTTCTAGACTGGGCAGCACTTTATAAGCATAAGTGGCTTTCTTTTTTTTGTATGAGGACAAGACCATGAAAAAGCGGGAACTTCTTTTCCTGCTCCAATCCTGCTGCTGGGAGTACAATTCCTGTTGAAGGTTGCACTGGCACCATAGCAGATTGCTCCTGCCTCAACAATAAAAATAAATCAGGCAAGTGGCTGTGAGGGATGTTCTGTTCCAGCCTCCTTTTGGGACGAAGTATACCATTTGGGAAGGTAATAAAAAGGACAGTTTCTACAGTTTCTCACTAAATAAATAAACAATCTGCTGTGAAAATTGTCCATCATGTTTCTCATTTTTCATCTTCTGATTCCAGGATGATTCCACATTTGCTGAAGAGCTTAACTGAACAAAATATATCTCTGGGATAGGGCGTGTACAGAGGCGGGAGAGAGAGATTCTACAGAACAGGTATGCTTGCAGAGGAAGAATGCTATAGGGTGGGTACATGTACTAGAATTATATATATATAAATACTCTTCTACAACATGTCTTACGTATTTTCTACAGGAAACACTAAAAGATTAGCCCTCAGTTTATTGTACATGACTCAGCCATAACAGGCAGTTCAATATTCCTAGTGTCTGGGTTCCAGTAAAAAAGAGAGTTTAATAAAAAAAAACAAGAAAAACAAAAAGCATGAGACACTGAGAGTTACAACCAGTGAGCAAAAACCCAAATCCCTGCCCAATTAACACCAGTGCAGCTAAAATATCATAGATAGAGGTGTTTGTTTATTTGAACTTTGGTTCCTTTCTCTAACAAAACACAGAATGCGGTGGGAGAAGTCAGAGGTACAGAAATTCTCTTACAGGAGAAAGTTTTCAGTAATGACAGTTCAGACATTTTTAAAAAATGACTAGCACACAGAGCAACTTGTGTGCTTTCCAGCTGATCTTAAAGTCTCACTTCCCTCTCTCTGCGCCTTGCACTTTACCATAGCCGCTATAGTGCCTATTACAGTTTAGAGAAGTAAAATGTTTGCTAATGAACAAGCCTGGGGGAAGGGTTATGGTCACAACATTCTCCAGAGGCACAAAACCTCATGAGTTTGACAGATGGTTTTATTCATTTTTACTTCTCTGTTCATAGTGTACAATTGTGATTCTTCTTTATTGTTCCTTTTACACTATTGTCAGCTCTCTTCTGGCGCCTTAAATAAATCCTCAGCTAAACCCCAAGTGTAAAGACCATACATTTATTCCTCTGAATTGTAAGTATTATATTTGCAATGCTTTTACTTCTACAAGACCCTTTACTTTTCTGTCTTTAATTTATAGTGTTTCCCCAGAGAAATCATCAGGTGCACAGGCAAGCAGCCAGATGTGGAAGTTGTGATTTTATAGAAGTATTAGATACGTTGTGATTGATTACTCAGACCAACAAATAACAAGGGTTCAGACAAATTCAAGAGAGACATACCTACATGGTGTGACAGCAGAATACTTGGTCAAATATTTAAGATACACAGTTTGGCTTAATTCTACCCCAGTTTACAAAGTGACTCCCCGAGCTCCAAGTCAAAGGAAACTAGGTTTCCTACAAATATCAGAGCCTAAGACAATATAACCTATTATTGTAACTTTTCCAAGGTTAAGCACTCATAACGTGTTCCTCCTGAGTTTGGAGTCTTTGGTGTCTCATAAAGACTGGATTCACAGTGCAGTTTTTCCCACAGCTGGAGGGGAATGGATACCTACCTTTTACCCTCATACCTACTTTCACAAAATCCTACAGGAACTTAATAACCTGTGTAAACTTTACCATTCAGTCAAATTTGGTTGGAATTAGGTAACTAATTCAAAAATTGTTCTGTAGGTGTGGGGGACAAATGGACAGACAGCTTTGATATATGTACGCAGTTACATGTAGCCACACACAGAGCATAACGACGTAAGCCTTGTTTTCCTATGAAACTGGAGTATATAATAAATGGGTATTTGGCCAACTGGGCTTAGTAGTTTCCGTACCTGTCAACAAGTGTTTTTCCCTCAGATTGGACAGATTAGAAACACAAACTTTGTAGAGTGCAGGGTTAATAAATCTAGACTGTGAAGGGCAAAAGACAGTCCAGGAAGGGAAAAATTCCAAAGATCAAGACTCTTTTTCCGACACAAGGGCACCAGTAACATCTCATTTTTACAGAGGAAACCTCATTCTAGTTCCCTCAGCTGTGCAAAGCTGTAGGAGTGTCAAGCTAGCGCAGTTGTTACGTCTCAAAACAGTACCTAACTGCTGAAGGTTTTATAATATAAAAACAAAACCTGGAGATGCTTTCTGAAACAAATAACCTTGAGTTCTCATTTTCAATGGCAGCATCATGAACACCACATTCACCACTTTCAGTATCCAAGGGACCTGGAGAACCACCGAATGCTGTGTAAGAGGAGTTGCAAAGATAACAGCTGGAGTAGTATGCTCTGATCTCAGAAGAAAGAAGATGTAAGGGTAACTCTACCCAAACAACTATTAAACAAATAAGAAAAAAAAAGCTCGATCTCTTTAGATTAATGAATCAAACACTGAGCAGGGCCATGGCTACAAAACATAACTATATTAAGATGGACAACTATTTAAGGACAATGTCAACACAAGGACATTCATCCATTCATATCATTAAGCTTGCTGTTTTCCAGCTGTAAGAACAGAGATTCTCAATGGCCACCCTATATGAACAGTGGTTTTTAAAAGGTCAGCTTTTACTTGGCAATTGACCTGTTCATGAGATTTTATCACATCCTTGCCTGGAAAGAGACTGAATGTGAAGAAGCAGGTGGTGTTCACCAGCCTTCCTGTGAAATCCTATGGATTCTTGCACTACTGGTATCTAAACACAGCAGGCTCGAGATGTAGCTGAAAGTCCAAGGGACATTTTCAGAAAGAGAAATTGTCCAATTCTTCCACTGTTGTGCTGAAGAAAATATGATTTCCTACTTCAAGCTTCAAAGGGGAAAAATAGTCCCCTCCTCAGTCTGCCCATAACTCTGTGTTGAAAACAATTAACATCTCCCTTCAAGAGATGGAAGCATGACTCAATCCAGCTCTTCAGCCCAGTTCTCCATTCCGCCCTTGTAATTTCCCTTTCACCTGTTTTGTTATTTTAGACAATTAACATCTCCCTTCAAGAGATGGAAGCATGACTCAATCCAGCTCTTCAGCCCAGTTCTCCATTCCGCCCTTGTAATTTCCCTTTCACCTGTTTTGTTATTTTAGAAGACATCTGCAGCTGTGCCTGGTTTTAATTATTCCAAAGAATGTTGTTAACTACTGACACTCCTGTCTGCATGCTTACTTTTGTCATTTTACCAAGCAAATTTACTTCAGTTACTGTCCTAAACCTCAATACATTCATAATACATTCTCTGTGAAAATACAAATCTTACTGCTTGTGAAAGTGTTACCGTTTTGCGTTTGAGAGCCTGCTCCTTGCAGAGCAGTACAAGGAACTTTGTGAAGTCAAGAAGTCTATTGTCCAGCTCAAAAGTAGAATCAATTATACTCCAGTTTTGCTATGACTGATGAGCTTTATATCCTCAATTCCCAAAT
The DNA here is from genome assembly GCF_000710305.1 of Buceros rhinoceros silvestris. NCBI lineage: Eukaryota > Metazoa > Chordata > Aves > Bucerotiformes > Bucerotidae > Buceros > Buceros rhinoceros. The sequence goes on from NW_010395925.1 coordinate 10,501, forward strand.
TCTGATCCTATTTAACTACTGAGTTAGCAATCATCAAGTTTACATTAGTGTTGAAGAGTTAAACAAATATTTAAACAAATGATTTCATTTGTAAGCATTAAAGCTCTTTTGATTATTGCTAAATCAATATTAAACAAGCTGGAAACACTGAAGTTCTACCTACCAGAGCTGCAGCTTAAGCTATTCTGTTACAGTACATCAGTAGTCATAGACTGTATCCATTGTAATCAATAATTTTAAGACATAGTACATGATTTAACTCAAGTATACATTTTATTATCTTTTGAGCCTCCTCAGTAGTTCAGAGACGCACAGTTGTCTATTTTTCAATAGAAGATTGAACTCTTGGCCTTTTAGCTATGTCTATCCATGGATGTTTGAAGAAGTGTGATCTAAACAGCCTGCTGAAATGCTGCATTTCAAAAGACCAGGAATGGACAGAAGTTGTGAGAGTCCTTATTAGACATGAACTAGATGAGCACTCCAGCTGCATTCTGCTTTCATCACTTTTGAACCATCCCTAATCTCTGGAACTAAAATGTGGTTTAGAGGAGAAAACACAGTTTGAATTCTACATTTAGGTAAGAGATAGGGAAGTCAATAGATAGAAAAACAATGTCAAAATGGCATTTTTAGACTAAGTATTACTGTTGGACTGAAACGGGAGTGTTCTTCAAGTCACAGGCTAAGATTATAAGACGTCTGCCTGAGCTTTTCCTTAATAACAATGTTGTGAACGCAGACTTTCTTAAAAATAGAAGTTTGTTCTTTTTTCAAGAAAACAATGAACTGTTTTGGAACAGATGTACAGAACTCAGTGAGGTGACTCATCAGCTGTGCTCAGTTACAGTGGCTTTATCTGTAAATGCGTATAGACGAAAAGCCACTCGAGAGTTCATAAAAGAACAGCCTACTGAGAGCTGATCACACTGGGCTATTCTTGGAGGAACACAGTGTTTGTACGTTATGCCAACAGTTACCAATTATTGCCTCTGCTTGGAAAAATGAATAGATCTGTGCAGTTATTTAATGGTGCTCTCTGCAAAGACTCTATTTAAAATAGCGGAACCTGTAATTGTGTAACACTGACCTGAACCAGGAACTGAGCACTCTGCAGTGAGAAGGCATATCTGCTTAAGCTTGTTTGCTCCATGGGAGACACCCAGTGCCTGGCATACTAAGATGCGTATTATAATAGGTCTTTTGCATAAAGTTGCATTAAATTCAGGAAAATGGATTAAAATCTGCATTTTAATGCCAACTGTTTGCATGATAACTGCCTTATGAAGAAATGATAGATACCCCACCAGATTTCTACTGATGTTAATAAATGACACCAAATTTAAACATAAGTAATGCAGAGGTGAGTCATACCTTTATAACCAAAATAAGCATTACAGTCTCGTTCCCTCTGACATACAAATTAAGAGCAATTTAGTTTAGAAAGTTTTGTTTCACAAATAAAACACACACAAAAAGAACAAAATGGAGTGCCTTTACTAACAAATCCATAGCTTTCTTTTCAAATCCAACAATTCTATTTTTAGCTAAAAGATCTCTTCTGTGGCCGTCATTGAAAAGTTGGCTCATCACCTTTAAAGTCCTTCAAAGTCAACAGCGGAACCTGTACATTATGTGCCTTTTTTAAAAGATGTAAAAACGAATTATATGGATTTGAAGGAGGACATATGGTAAAAGACAGGCAAAGAAATTTGTATGATTTATTCATATAATTTTGAAGTAGCATATTTAAAATCTCATCCCATTAACATCCATTGCCCACCTAATTACTATAAGTAATTGACAGCTCTCATTAGGAAGAGACAAAACTAAAGGGAATTTAGGTCTTGATCTTGCAGTTGGATTTCCATGAGCCAATGCCTTCATTGTGTGGAGCCTCTATGGCATATGTGGGCTTGGTCTGGCTACGGGAGTCCATCTGTGCAAATGTGATTGCAAGATCAGGGCCTAAGTGATATGGGAATTAAATAGATTCTCTTATTTGGAACAGATCTGCTCCAAAGATACATAGCAAGCTAAAAGTTATCGTCATCAAGTAGTGTAGATATATCATAGTTTGTTAACCTGAATTTGGAAAATAGTGCAAATTACCTACTCTCTGTTCATCCATACCCGCAAGCAGAAGCAAGATTATTTTGCAAACTTGTTCTTTACACTTGTTATGCCTTTAATGGGCCTTTTTTAATTGTTACTGTTACCAAGAAATTTTAAATGCTGTGTGGGGAGAAAAATACTGAAATCCTGTTAACAATAATAAGATTTACTCATGGAACTCCCCACACTCATTTTTGTAAATTTACCTCTTAAGCTTTAATCAAGCATTTGAGGAATAACACCTTTTTTTGTTCGTTTATAGCCTGTTTTAAGGTCAAATGTACTGTACCTTACCTATACAAAATAAGTTCACTCTAATTTATTCATGTCCAGCTGGGTGGATGGTGTGAGCCAATTTACCCATGGACTAAGCAGCTGTAAATCCCATTGGAGTGTTGTGATTAATTGGTGACTAAGCAATAGTGCATGTTACATATGGCAATAAACTGTTAGGGAAGTAAATGAAAGTGGTGTGCTAGAGAGTTTCTGTAAGAGCGTAGTAACAAGAATGTACACAAGGAGAAGCTATAAAAAAGATCAAAGAGAAAAGTGTATTTCATCTGATTCCTGGTAGAGTAACTGACCCACACACCTGCAAGTCCTCCTGCCTTACTGTGTTGCCTTTTTGAATCATCCTCTCCTTGTACATGTTCACTTATTTTCATAGGTTGTACAACCTACACACTAAACAGATGCAAAATCCATTTTGCTACACATTTTTTTCATGCCTAACATACTTACAGATAGAGATACCAGTGTATTTAACCACTGATTCTAACATCTGGAATAACAAACTTCTGCTAGCTGGATCCTGAAGGGAGATGGGCTCATGAAGTTTGTGGTGTTGTATCTTCTGCCCTTACCACAGCAATACTGAGCCTTCCCTGTCTCCTGCCTCCCCACCTGCACATTCCTACCCTTCCACAAGACTTTGACCTCGCCTGCATGCAGTTCACACATAAAGTGAACCTCGCCTTTTGCTTGCAGCTTCATGTCATGAGCCCTACCTGTTTGATAACTGTCATGAGATGTGCAAATATTGACTGGCAAGTGCCAATCGTCATGGTACACATAACAACTGGGCAAGTGGTTCCTTTACCCTACAGCGGTTAGTCATTATGTTCAGCTTGCATTTTCCTCTCATGAGGCTTTAATTCAGGCCTGTCTCCTCTAACCAGCCCTTGTAGCACAGACAGATGACACAATTTCACTGAAATAGTTTTCTTTCCAAAAAGATCAAAATGTTCCCTGAAACACTGCAAAATTTGGAGGGGAATATGGTCTCTGAAACTACTTTAAAAAAAGAAAAAGTAAAGGTCATATTTTACTGCTGTATAAGTTTCCTAGTCTTGTGTTTGAGCAGGAGAACAGAACTCCCAGAAAATAAATTGAGTGTGGAATTTCTATTGTCTGTTCTATAAAGTCACTCTGGAGCGGGTAACTGTCTTAAAAAAAAAGAAAGAGGAAAAAATCTTTTCCAACACTGTATGTGTAGGG
>NW_010395925.1:14198-15975 GCF_000710305.1 Buceros rhinoceros silvestris
GGGAATGAACAACAATAGTCTGAATCATAAATATCTTCTTTGCAGCTGGGAGTGGAAAAGAGAGCATATTGCCTGAGAAGAATGGAGATTATTATATTGCAAGAAAAATGCAAGAAAATCAGATTTTGCAGCAAGCAGGATATTCACTGCAAGAGCTCTATGTATAACTGCTTTGGAGTTTGCTAGCAGAGCTGAAAAATACAGTGCTCAACTCAAAAATAAAACATCTTGGTTTTCCTCATGAAAAGAGATGTTTCATTCTTGGTGAATTTAATAACCATTTCTTATTAATTTTCTATAAATCACGAACTAATACTCAATCATACCATTTTGCTTAAATGATGTTAGGTCCAGATAGCCCTGTCTTTTAATCCCATCTGATTATTAATTATGTAGTAGATAGCAAATGAGATAACTATTATCTACACTGACACATATTAAAAAAAACCCCAGTAGGCAGAGAGTAACGCTATTGATTACATACTAAAATATATATATATAATACTAAGAGAGAGATTGCTGAAGGCGAGAAAAAAATAAAACTTTTAAATGCGAAAGTGATAAAAAATCATAAGCAATGCTTTTCAAATCTCGGCTAACAATTACCACTTATTCCAAGACATGTTGCTAGCAGGTTAAAGAAAAGAGGTCTTGATCCTTTACTGTTATTGTGAATTTGACTGAGAGACTTACCATTATTTCTCCTAAATTAGAAGCCAGAAGTGCAAAACAGGACTTCTGACCTACCTGGCCCCATTTTGGTATTCAATTTATCAGGTCAAACGTAGCAGTCAGAACTGTAAAAATAGTATTTTGGTCTGGTATAAGATGTTTTCTCTTCCCTTACTTTTAAATTCTCAATAATAGAGGGAGTCTAGCAAACATGCTTGGAATATGAGAGAAACCCAAAGCAACATGAAAAACCATAGCTTACAGAAGGTGAGTGCTCTTGGCTGAACATCCTCAGCTTTCCTGAAAGAGAGAAAGATGCAGCAAAGTAAAAAATTGGGAGACATTCAATAAAGCCTTTTTGTATCCTGCACCTCGAAGTAACTGCCTCATTTTCCTCAGTACTGAGGCTGCGCTTCCCCTCCTTTTCAGTGGATGCACTTGGGCCAGCCCGGGACCATTGGGGCTCCTGGGGAACAAGCGTGAGCTTGCCAGGATGCACAAGGAGGCAGGAGGGAAAAGCCTGCTCCAGTGTGTTCATGGGGATCAGCATGGGATGCAGGGATGCAACATGTACCTGGATTAACTATGTGTTCCCGTCTCTTTCTTTTGACACCTCCGTCAGCTGCAGAGTTTGTATCACACCACTTTCTACACAGCCCAGAAAATAGCATCACAGGGACAAAGAAGGGAGAAGAGTTTTTCAGTGGCACTTATAATTTATTAAAAATAAACATGAACAAATAAATCTTGCTTTTTGTAATGCGCTGATTCCAGAATGCACTCTCTGAGAAATAAATCTTTTAATGTATAAAAAGAAAAATGTAAAGTTGAATGTATCGCATATGTTCCATTATACACACACATATGTGCTTGTCTGTCTATAGTACTCTCCCTCCCACTAGCTGTCTACCTATAGCTTACAAAGACTAGTACCTATTTTAAATAAATACACACTGGGCAGTTCTGACATTCCCCATAAACCACCAGTACAAGCACGTAAGTAACAGGTTTGAATCCAGGTCTTAACCCTGGATTAATGTCTCATTTTTCAATGGACAATATCATTACTTTAATATACTTTGGTGATTAGGATAGCCTAGAAGAT
>NW_010395925.1:16060-42178 GCF_000710305.1 Buceros rhinoceros silvestris
AATGCTAATTATGTCCCAGGAAGAAGCTGAGGAACCTGGCCTGTCATGGCATTGTAATTTCAAAAGGGTTACACCAATATAAATCAAAAGTCATAATGTCGTGACTATATATATATATATATATTCAATCCTATGAATTTGGAATGGGTTCAATATGTAGACATAAGCACGTCCATTAAATGACATGGCAATCCCATTCTCTGCACAAGTTCAAAATGAGGGAAAAATACAGAAAGATATGTATATAACAAAACCTTCCATTCAACTGTATTCTCTCTAGTGTCTACATAAATCCATCTATATTTTCTAATGATTATGGCATACTATTTACCTTTACACAAAGAAATGGGGAGAGACATAACTTTAATTGTATTTGCAAAGTGTTACATAATTGCAAATCATTGATAAAGCCAGTGAATGGCAAAATACAAAAGAATATTAGACTGACAAGTGCTTAATCCAGGGGCCTTCAGGGAAAAAACGTCTCTTCTAGCTTTTTCATAATTCACAAACCAGGAATTGGTGAGGGGAAGTAGCTTTTAACATATTCTTAGATATTGAGAAAATGGAAGAATTTAGCAGCAAATAGTTGATCATTTTCCTATCAGGTAAGATATAAAAAGAAGATAGACCTGTGATCAGTCACTATTACACAGCAAATTCAATGGATTTTTCCCTCCTTTTATTAATTGATGATGTCTTTGACTAGGTTTTGTGGGCTCGTCCTGTGTAATGGTATTTAATATTAATATAACAGTTCTTCCACTTCTAGAATGTCTCAAAATGAGAAATTTCTGGTTAATAGAAGGCATTTATCCAGCGTGAGATAAGTCAAGTGGGCTTTTCTTAAAAGAAGATAACATAGAAAAATTGGTATTCCCAGAAATAAATATAATTCTATTTGATCCAATAATATCTTTAGAATTCAAGGGTTTCAAAGATTGTTTAACATACTTTATAGTCACAGCAGCGAATTCCCTTAAAGGATTTGTTTTCAGAAAGCTCTAACTGTGTAAACTTTATCACTCACACAAAATTGCACTGGCTTTCAGGAAGCTGCAGTTTCAGCATGGAAGATACTTTTTGCCTTTTGTGTTTCACATCATCTTATGTACATACAGCTTTCACTCTGAGGATCATTAAAGACGGATTCTTTTCAGAAGCATGATTGGGACTTAATCTGCTAACTTTGTCTTGGTGACATAGCTTGCCATACTTTGAAACTCTGCTGAAAAGGTAATTATAGAACAGAATCACACATACCTGATTAATCAGTTTTCCACAAAATCCCAAGGAAATTTTCCACAAGGCAGATTTCCAAGTTGGAGGCGTGGGAGGAGCCAAGGGGGAGGAACAGAGAAGAGGGACTAAGTTATTCCTGACATGATTGAAAATACATGTTAACATGTCCACATTTCCATCTCTCATGGTGAAAACGCACTCTTTGCTGCCTGTCATTGTGTAGACTCTTTGCTGCCATAGTTGAAAGAATAACTTTTACCAGTAGTTAAACCACACCCAGTCTGCAGTTCTTCCATAGCGAGGATTTTGGTGGGAGGCAAAGATGCCATGAGAAGAATACTCACCTAGGATGCACAATAATCGAAGGTTAAATCATTTCCGCATCGGCTCCACAGAAAAATTGAAGCAGATTTCTCTCCAAAAGTTTAGTGCTTTGACTGCTTTGGAGTGTGGTGACATATCTCCTTCCAGAAGAACCTAACAGACCACTCATGAGATGGGACAGTGCCAACCTAACATTTTAGAAACCTGTCTTTACAGGCTGGTCCTCAGCACAGAGGTGTAGGAAATTCGGTTTGACTTTCCCATTCCACTGGCTTTAAAAGACCTGGGATTTGTCCAGTGTGGGAAAAATCAAGCCCATCCAGAAATCTTTATGATTCAGCAAAACTGAATTGTTTTCTGGCCAGCCTTAAATACCATACACAGTAGTACCTGATGTTGTATTTATTCTAACTCTCCCATTAGTAAATCTCTCTAGTGTCTTATGTACAATACAGCAGTGATTGCTTATTAGCTAATCACTTGCTGATGACAACCACCATGAAAGAAACCTTAAAGCTCAGGAAGATGAAAAGTTTTCTTGCTCTTGGTCTGAGATTCAGGTTTTATCTAAAAGGTGAAACTCACAACAAAAGTTTTTGTTTAAATACTAATAATAATTATTATTATTGTTGTTGTTTGCTGTTGTTGTTATTATATGTCAACATTCCTAATTGCTATAAGCAGCCACCACTACTAATTTGGAGATGATAAGAAGAAAGGAAGGAACCATAAATCTTCATGCTTTAGGGAACAGATTAATTCAACATAAAGTAAGAGAAGAGTATGAAAGAGTTGAAGATATGAGTAGCATGTTCAAATGAAGAGTAATTATGAAAGGAAACACTATTAAGTGGAGATTACACGGTTAGGTTGCATCTTTGACAGGATTATTTTATTCAGGTCGTATAAGGACAAGGAGCCTGCAAAGATAATAAAAGAAGGAAAGAAGTTTCTACAAAGCTCCAGATGAATGGATCCTTAGCCTCAATAACCACTGACCAAATCTCTACAGGACGTTAACTGAACTTTTCTATGACTTTCAAGCTGATAGTTTAGTACATGCAATGCTCCTGTTCAAACAGAAATTTTGGTGTAGGTTAAGCCTATTAGTAACAATTTTCAATTGCATCACCAACTTCTTTCAGTTAAACACATTCCAAGGACTTTAAATACACGCAAGATTCGTGTTATTCCAAAGGCTATTTTAATCTAGCATCTAAATAGGATGGTTAGTATTATAGATATAGGTGCCAGCATGTGTGCTTTTGTTGTGGGCTTAGAAGAGGGCAAGAGCACAGCAATGCATAACCATCAGGATCTTTCTGAAGTGTGCAGTGGAAGCATGCCATCACACACAAATTGGTGGTTGCGTTCACCAGACAGCAGAAATAATTTTAGAAGTAGACAGGGTTGGGTTTTTCCTCTCCCTCATGAATTCTGAGCTTACAGGGAATGTCTCTCTGTATGAAATGAGTATTATTCATCAAAGTACACAGCGAGCAGAACAGCTCAGAAGTGATTGCACAACATGGTCTATATTTCCAAAGGAGGTACTGGCACTCCTTATATAAATCACAGTTACAACAGTGACAGGAAAAACACACAGAAGCATACACTGTATTGTTAAAGGGTTTAGTAAGTCATCAGAGCCTTGAAGGTGTTCGGGATTTTTGCTCAGTGCTGTTAATGGTTGCTGACTCTCCTGTAATCAGATAGAAAGTATGGGGCAAATACAGTAACTGGATGCTTGTGGGAAGGTTCTACTTGGGACAATTACACACACAATTATGCTTTCGAGGGAAGGTTTTGTCTCCAAAGGGGTTGCCAAAATCAGCATGATTCCCTAACTGGATCACTGTAAATTCAAAGATCTCCTTGTGTGACTTCACCAATAGAAATTATAATTGTGGGAAGAAAATTCAAAATTCAGTTCTAACACGATTTTTCGAAGGTAAAAACATGTCACTCTGACACAAACAAAGAATAATTGCTGAGCAACAACTCCCATCTTACTCTATTAGACCCAGATGGATCAGCTAAAAATGTGTGAAATATGATTGTGTTTTCCCAATTTTGGCACATGCTCAAAAATCCAAACCAAAAAAATCTCCCAACAAGCCCAGATCCAAAAAAATCAGGGAGGATTCAAAATAGCACAGTAAGAACTGCCTATTATAATATAATAATTATAACATTACATGCAAGAGTTATAAGTTTAAATAACCTGATGATTGGTAAAAAGTTTACAGGTTTACTTTCTGAGACCCTCGTTTCATTTATGGATCAAACATAACAATAAAAACAGAATTGATGCCCATTCATAGCCCTATCTCTCAGGGAGTAAGAAGTAGATGTCCTCTTTGGTTGCTTTGGAAATGCCAACAGTTCTGGAAAAAACTTGGCTGTTGCTGGCACCTTTGCATACGGTCAGGTTGGATTTACAGGACACTTCCTACAACTTTGTAAGGTGTAATGAAGCAGACCACTCCCCATTTTCTCACCAGAGACACTCTATCTCCAAAACACATGCTGCCTTATATCATCAGTCACTAGCTAGCAGTCTTTGCTCACCTAGTGAGGCAGCTTGACATCCTGGAAAGCTGTACGCAAAGGACTAAGTTATTCAAACTTTGTTAATATACAATATTAACACAAAATTATTATTAATATAAAATTATCCAGTGTCCTATACTGCTAGAGTTCACCAATGTCACTATGGGTTGGAGTATTTATATGAACAGTATCAGACATCAAGACAGTACTGTTTTCCTTGTAATCTTCAGGGAGTCCTTTAGGAAAGAGGAAACAATGAATCTTAAGGCTCATTTCAGTGCCAGCTACAAGAAATCTTAAAGATTATTCTATATGTATTGCATTGAGCAGCTGATTAAAAAGCTAAGAATGTGTCCGTGAGTAATGTCCTCCAAAGCAATTTTCTTCATAAAATGTAGAAATACATTCTAAATTGATTGATAAACAGAACAAAAAATATATGCTGTGTATATTAAAATGGTCAAAACCTATCTACTAAAACCAGACTAATAAGTTTTGATTCATGGCTTGGCTTTGCGAATGAAGATCTGGGAAGGACTTTTCCCATGCTCACTGCCAGCGATGAGTGCACCCTTTGGGTCTGCGCGGTGGATTTTTTAGGTGAGGCGCAGCGTGCATGGAACTGGCTCCACCCTTTACACCTGAGGTTCATCGGCCAGGGCCTAGCGAGCTTGGACGGTGACAGCGAAGTCCTCGGGTCGTAGGTTTGTTTAGAGTGTCCTTCTCTTAGATGATGGATGCCTTACAAGGCTAAACGAGCTCCATCTGCCTGGGTTTGGAGTCAGAGTTGTCCTTCTCCTAGGATGGCTGCCCGAAGGCTAGTGAGCCCATCCTGCCCATGGACACACTGTGTCTGACCCTTCAGTTGAGACCTGTCTGGCCTGGGAGACCCCACCAGAGGCACATGCCACAACCAGCACAGCTCTCAACCTCACAAGGGCACGCAAGCTCCTTCCCCACGGCAAGGGGGTGCCCGTGAAAGAGTCACTGCTCTACCTCCAGACATTACAGACCTGGGCACGGGGCGGCCGGGGCCTCCAAGAACAGGAGTCCTGGAGGTCAAGTTTTGATTAGGCTATTGGATAAGTTCATCTCCAGCAATCAGTAATTTTGTAACTGCTTTAAGACACCAAACAGAAAGGAACTCCTCTGCTTGTTTAATCATAAGTGTTATCTAGTCTCAGCATTAAGAAAAGATCCTTAATAATTTTTCTGGGCTACTAACAAATAGAACTTTTCCCAAATACTCTTAGAATTTAATAAAAAATAATTCCTAATATTGGGTAAAAAAAGAAAAAAATCCTGCAAAACACAGGAAAAAAGTTGCAATTCTCAAAGCATGGTTATCCAAAAAGACTACAGAACGATACCTGGTTTGCTACTGAATAGTGAAGTTTTTTCTCTGGATATACACTACCTCAGCTTCTTTCACACATGCTGGCTTATGGACATGGTCTTCACAGAGTTCTGATCACAGGTCACAACATTTGCAGACAACATTTAGCTATGCAACTCATCATTGCATAAAACAACAGAGAACGAGACAAAACTATGGCAAAATAAAACCCTTTATGGGCTGTATTAGTTGAAAGTGATTCTTTGGATCCATATGGTATTTGTGACCTGCAGATCTGTGACATTTACAAACTCATTAACTAAGCCTTTCACTCTCTTTCTCTGTGTCTCTTTCCCCCACCTCTCAATCTGCTTTAAATCTCCCTGGGACAGTTCCCTGGGGAGTCTCATCATGCGCCTCACGTTAATATTGTACAGTCACCTCTTCTTCCCACCATGCACCTGCCTGCCTGAATTGATGTTGGGCCATTACATTTTGGCCCTCCTGCAGCCACAGATGGACCTTCTGGATTCCATCCTCGGAGTCAAAGCCAAACCAAGAATGACACACATTTGATTTTCTGTCTTTTTACATGTAAAATGGTGTGATTCATTTCTTATAGATAATTAGGACTCAATTTGAAGACTGTATGTACTTGTGAAGTCAGCTAGGCCTAAATCACGTTCAAGGTTTAATGGTAATTTTGGATTACAGATGCATTTCTATGCTGTGTTGCTTCTGTCAGTTGTACTATAAGGTTACCTCAGAAAGCAGAAATGGTGCTTAGCACGAACAGCATAATATACTTTCTACAAGGAAAGTGTATAATCATTTTGTTTTTCTTCTTTTCTTCCATCAGACAAACTTAAAATTGCCTTGTATTTCTGGCTGATACTTTGGAAGAAAGTTAGATAATGAAGATTTTCTTGAGTGTGTCATCAGTCTCAGTGCCACTGGCACTGTTATGCAGGGCTGTTTCAAAGAGTTTCAGGGGGAAATAGATACAGTCTTTGCAGAAAGTGCATATAGATTTATCCTTCTATAGGATCTTACCTGTTCTGATGAGCTGGGTAAGCTGAATGACTCCTATAAATAGATAGCTTGCCAAAATCTGTGCTGCTATTATTAGCTATTAGGTAGATGACAACTAATCAGCATTCACTTTTCTAATTGCACTGCATCTGGGTTCTTCTGAGTCCTCTGTAATTGTGTCTTTTAGGAGAGGAAAACTGGGAGAGCTTTGCCAGTATTATTTGCACATCTTTGCCAAAATTATGATTTAATAGCAATAAAATTTTCAACAGCGAGGCAATTTTTCCCTGTTTTTATCCCAAAGTCATATCAAGTGAACCTGAATCAATGATAAATGTCTACATTAAAACCATCATTGCTAATAGTATTCTGTATCATTCGTCTTTTGTTCAGTGTGACCAAATTACAATCAGCACATGACTATAGCTACTTGAGATTAATGATGGTTTTACTTAGCAACTGACAGTGAAGCTTCTGGGAGGAAAATGGTAATATATTTAAAAATTTCAAGCTATAAATTTTGAAAAAAAATAGTTCTATTTCAAAGCTGTAGTTAACGTTGCTGCTGTTTCTTTTACCACTGTCAGACTGAAGGGTTTAAAGTTGCTCAAATTTTGAAGACATTATTCCTCTCTTCTCAGGGTGGAAGTTCTGGCTTAGGAGTCCTTAAATCCTTTACAGACTATACACAGTATTCAGAAGAACTAGAGGGTATGCAGGAAAGATTGTTGCAATTATTCAGGAAAAAAAAAATTAATGACCTGGAATAAAGTCTCTCTGAGAGCATGGTAAATTAAAAAATTATAGATAACCTTTATGAATGAGTTAGAGAGTAGGCCTTGTGAAACACTGGAGGAAAGCTGTAAAAGCTTTCACTTGGGAGAGGCTGATCTTGATAAGGTCAGAAGTGGCTAAAAGCCATTTTTACCATCTGATGGCCACTCAGCAGCTTCAGGCTGGTGTTTCTTAGTCTAGCACGGATGTTCACATCGAAACAAGTACTCCTGCTGACAATCTCAAGAGTTTTAACAAGAAGAGAGTGTTCACAAGCCTCTTGCCAACATTTATTCTCATATAGAACAGCTGGACAACGTATGAAAGACTTGTGTTGCATTGCCAAAATTATTATAAGCCTGAGAAACCTATGCCTTTTGAACCACTAGTCTGTAAGTTGTCCCAATGCTATAGTTACTCAAAACTGAGAATGAAGTAAAAAAAGGTATGTGTTTTACATGGGTCTTTCTGCAGCATTTATCAAAGACTGACCGTTAGTTTCTATCCCTTGAAGGCAATGGCACAATTCTCTGCTTCGCTGGGAGCAAACCTCTTCTGACTCAAAAGAACTTCATGAAAGGCCTTCATGAAGAACTATATGAAAAACCTGAATTGCAGATGAAATCCTGGCACTAAGTGAGGTCACTAGTAAAACTCAATTCCAACGGGCTTCAGCCAGCCTAGCATTGTACCCTAAGTCTGCCTATGCAAGAAAAGAAAACTTACATTCTTTTTCCATTATTCACAAACTTCAGAATACATGCAGAGCAAGAAGAACTGCATATTAGCTGCCTCTGTGGTTTTTTCCTCAAATAATTTTTCTGTCTCCATTTTCTGATATGTTAATTTGGAATAACTACATTTACCCTGATTCATGCACCTACATTAACCATCTTCTGTTCACAACATCAGTATGCTAAATACATGACTATTCACACTGGGTCTTCTTTGCCTGTGGATCGTTTGTCTAAACATGTATGTATATACACATATGTGTATTTTTGTCTCTCCATATACATGTGTACATATATCTACATACGTTTTGAAGTAATTCAACTGGAAAACTTAAATACCTTTTCCATTTCTGAGCAAATGATGAAAATACCATTATACACTGGACTTTCACAGCACTTGGCCTTTCTTTCAAAGTTCTCCTTGAGACCCAATATAAAAATCAATCCATGAGCTAAAAAAGAATCACTTTTAATTTGTGGCACTTTGCTTACCCTTAAATTGTACTGGAGGCTTAATCGATATCAGTTTTTACATGAATGTTATAAGTAACATGTAACCAAAGAAAAAAGTTTCTAAAAACAATTAATCGGTTGGTGTTTGAAATTGAATTCCTACCTTGAGTAGAAATGACATCTAAGTGTTCTGGGAAATTGGTCAAGACTACAGGAGATATTTTGGTTCTCTTCCCCTTTTATTTTAATTAATAAGGAGTAATTTAAAATGTTTTTCTAATGACAAAGTCACCTGGGATCTGTTAATCAATCCGGCAACTTCTTGTGTGTGTGAGTCATCACTGTTATTCTGCCCCCACTAAGTTTCATCATTAGGCCTGTACAAAAGAAGCTGGGTTCTGTGTGTGTTTAATACACTTCAGTCAACACTAATGCTGATACAGATCACAGCACACCTTATTTTTTTCAAACCTCAGAAGAAGTTTAAAGCTGCAGAAATACAATGCCATATAAATTGATAATACATTTCTTGTAAACCAAGCATATTTGGTCTGCAGACTGTTGAAACCCATTTGTATTACAAAACCCTTCAGAGTAAAATTACTTCAGTTAATTCTGCTTCCTTTAAAAATTTAAGGCATCTTTACCCTACATTTCTCTTAGTTCCAAAACTGTCACACAGTAAGACAAATATGAAAACATATTTAAATATATATAAAATTTTGGTGGTAGAACTACTTACATAAGGTTTACTTTATTTTTAGTTTATAAATTCATTTATTCTTACTGTAAATTTGATGAGATAAAAATCAACAACGTAAGTCAGTGCATAAAAGAGTAAAGACATTGCCTGCAACTATTTGTATGGAAATAACAAATACTTTGTGACATTCATACCTCATTGCAAATCCATAGAAAGTGACCTTTGCGATGATTTACAGGAATTTAATTAAGTGAAGTTTACACCTAATTACTTATTCAGAATCTCCCATTAGAAGTGCTACATGAAATAGAATAATAAGTTCCAAAAAAGTGCACTCTGTTCTCCTTCTGATGCAGCTATCCACAACGATTTTTTTTCACCTTTTGTAGCAGTGACATAGTAGAGCATGTTAAAAGGTAAAGCTTTTTCTCAGGGATTAGTTAAAGAATAAACACCACAGTGGTTAGGTCAGAAACTGCATTTAGCCCATCTGAAAAAATCTACCAGCTGCATTATAACACTTTCATTTTAATACATTTTAATACACTTCATTTTTCTTCTCCCAATTAACCTAGTGGGATCTTAATCATGTAGTTTGTCAAGATCAGTCTCAAATTTCAGTTTACTGGTATATTAATTTTCTGACTTTTAATACTTTTATTAGTATACTAGAATAAAAATAGGTATTAATAGTGTAATCTTATTAAGTAATTATGCAATGATCAGTATTATTTAATATGCTATAATGTCAGTTAAGCAGTCTATCATACAGTTTGGTAAGGTTTGACTTGCAGATTAGATTTAAAACGAAGTTATCCTGGTATAGAGGAGAAAAAATTGTATCAGTGAGATTTTGTAAAAACCACAAAGCCAAAACAACAGATTATAGTCTGATAAGGAAAAGAAAAGCAATATAAATAGGCTGTGTCTTCATTGCTTCAGTAGTTAAGCTGTGATGAGGCCTGACAAATATCACAAGATGTTAGCAATTATGGAGTGTTTGGGGAGTTTTCTTCCAAAACATTGGCTTCTTCATGATTTCTTTTATTTTGTGGTTTTACTTACGATAACTGAGGCAGAAACATTGCCTTCACTATTACATCTAGAGTTGCTCTGTCACTACAGATTAAACATTAAAGATCATTAATTGAAATCAATGTTAACGAATTGCTGTCCATTTACAATGCTTTTTTTCTTATAATTTTTATTGTTGTCAGATCTACGTCTGCTAGAAGTTCCATAGCTTTCACATCTTCCCTAAAAACTTTCTTCAGAACACCGTTACTTATAACTGTAGTTGAAGGTCAACATTTTTGCTGTGAGGTGAGTTAGCTGTCTAACCTGGGATCTTACAGGCTCAGCTTCCCTGACACCAACCCTGAGCACAGCTGCTTTGCTGCTTCCACTTGAGAAAAGATATATTCTTGTGACGATCAGCACCTTGCACAGAGACAATAAATGACAAAGAGGTGCCACATGTATGCAAAAAGCTGACCTCAGTTTACTGGTCCTTATTCATGGGAGGAGATGCACTAAATGCCTATCTCCTAAGAGCCGGTCTCGTAAAGCATTGAAGAAATTTAGCATTAAGCATGCAAGTATTCCCACTGAAGCCAATGGAGGTCGCTTAAGTCAACAGCATTACCCTGTGCTTAAATGGCAGATAAATGAGGACGCCGGTTTCGGGCAAGTGATAAAAAAAAATGGCATCTATTTAAGCACCACGCATCTGAGGCCTCCTTAATAAAAATGAGTCACAGAGCAGCTTAACCACCCTCCTCCACTGGGACAGAGGCGATGAGAGAGACACAAAGTACAAGGTGGAACATTTATGTTTAGAAACTGTCAGCTCAACAGCAACAGGACTCTGCTTCTCTGCGACAGGAAATTCAGTGGATAAAAAATAGTAGTTTTCACATCAATCTGAAAAACAAGGACTTTGGATTTTTTCTTCTTCCTTTTTTTGTTTTTTTTGTATGTATGAAGACTGTTTTTATCCATAAACAGCTTTTTTTTTTCATCATTTTTTTTCATCATATTTCCTTTTAGAATGTTCTTGTTTTGGTCCCTTAATAATAATAAAAATATTATTATCATTATTATTAATAATGATATTCTTGATAGCTTATGACAGTGTGCTTTCATTCAGATAAAACAATTCCAGGTAAAAATTTTGGCCTAGGGCTCCTTGCTTATCTGATCCTGATTTTTCCTTTACTTCATTACTCTTTTCTGTTCTAACTTGCTGTATTTGCAGAAAGCTGCCCATGGTACTGAAAGTTTACAGTTTGGATTTTGTATAGATTTGTACTTGTTAATACTCTATTCATTAGATTTCAAGGCTTATGGCAAAAAAAAAAAAATTGCCTTCTCTTAGTACTTTCATGTGTAAGCTGCTCTAGAGGATAACATTTCATACCGTGATGTGATATGGAGGGAGGTGAGTCTCTGAAAGGTTATAAAATGCTCCAGAAATTTGCAGAGGCATTCTAACTTGTACCTGGAGTGTCCTGTACTCTAGCATAGCATTATTTCAAATGAACAGCTTTCAACACCTTTTTTTCCCTGGGAATTAAAAAGAATAACAGTGATGGTTGAAGTTGAGAAGTTAATCTTAAACGATTACATTGGAAATTTTTTATTTAGGTACAAAAATGTGGACACTGTAGAGAATTTGACTTGCCAGTGGTGCATGTGTTGGAGCTCTCCCTGCAGAGGAGTCAATGCCACTGGACCAGAGTCCCTTTTGACTCTGCCAATGTGCCTCTTAAAGGAGTATTATTCCATAAATTTAAGAAAATATTACGGAAATCTGAATTTTTCCCTATTGCTTTGTGGTATTTGAGTATCATCTGGGGGGGAAGAGATACCAAAATATACTAGAACGAGCACGAAATATTGCTGTGTATAAAAAGATTTAATAGCCTGAAAATGCGAGAAGACACAGGGAAAAAACATGAGACTGTTCCAGAATCTTACACCTTGTCTTAACACAAGTGCCAGTATTTGCATGGAAAATGCCATCTGTTTGTCATGTATCTTTGCTAAATGAATGTAAAATCTAAACAAACCTGAAACTTCAATATAGATTTGTACTCATGGGTTACTGAAGTCAGAATTAAATCCTGATAGTTCATTAAAAGTGAAGCCCTTAATCAAGCCCAATGAAATGCACGACTTCAACTGTCCAGCTGACACTATAACTTCCCAATTGATTTCCAGGTCACCAGGCAATATGTTTAACATCTCAGACAGAAATGTGTGCAAGGAAAAGCAAGACAACTACTCTAATACTTTCTAAGTGTCTTAAGTTTTGTTCCATACCTTTTTGTGCTTTTTTTTTCCCCCTCTCTGTTTTAGTTTTAGTTTATGTCTGTGTTAGCCTGGCCTACACACATTTCTTTAGTTACACAGATTTGGGTTATTTTATCTCCAGATGGATGTTGAACCAGAAAGGCTACCCACACAAAGAAAAAGTTCTCTGAATTCCTTTTCTTAGCAATCCTTGAGTTTGATTTTGGAAGATAGCCCACTCAAATTATTCGAATGGAGAATGAAACAGTTGTTGCACACTCACTGAGTGTACCCAACTTTTCCATGGGCGATGCTCACGTGGGGAATGAAATCTCTCATACAGGGTGGCCAGTCACTGTTGGAATGTTGATAGTATTCTCCATTGCAAGGGACATTGCAAGAACATCTCCAGCAAGACTGGGAGCTGGAGTACAGTTGGTCCATGGTCCTGCATGACCACTAAGTGCATGCATGATCCATTTCTATTTATTACCTTAAATTGTGTACAGAACTGCTCCTAGCTGTCTTAACTATACATAAAAGATTGTCCTATGTGACCTTTACCGCATCTGCAGGAACAGTTTATACTACTTCAAATTACCTATGTGCAGTTCTGTATCAGGGACTGACGGGGAGTACCTGTCATAGCCAGATTATTTACCCAGGAATCAACACATTTTAAGCATAAAATTTGTGCCTATCAGTTGGACTGGGAGCAGCAGGAGCTGCCTGAGAGAAACTCCAGGACTGCTTGAGTTACTGGACTAACAGGGAATTGCTAAGTGTCCTGGATATGCACACACACATGACCTGGATGTTCATCTACATTACAGCTGTAACATTTTAATTTCATCCTTACATCATTGCTATAACTCACATTCCCTGTATCCTGTGTCATGGATAAAATGTTGCAAAACTATCTTCGCAGTATCACCAAGTTAAAAAAATAGTAGTACCTGTGGACACCAGTGGAATGCTTCACACATATTCAAGAAACTGATATCTTGTTTTCAAAAGGTTGTAGAAAAATAGCTTACAAATAGTGGGGATGTAATCAGAAGGTTTTACTCAGAAAACATCTGCATTGCAATCTTGATAGGCCTAAGTGTATATACAGTCTGGACTGTCAGGTATGAAAATAAGAAATATGCAAATGTTAGAAAAATAGTGACTAATGAAGTGAATACAGAAAATTGTAAAGAGTTTATTGTAATCTACTTACTGAAATAAGAAGCTATTTATTTAATAGCTTTAATAGCAAAAAGTGAGAGAATACCTTAGCACACTCAGTATAATTTGCAAACAGAACGTGAGATTACAAATGTTTATACACTCTAATGTAAGTACCTAATTCTGAATGTCTCATATGAAAACTTTCTCATTCAGACCATCTGATGAATAAAGGAATCAAGTGACCAATTCCCAGTCAGTGGAGGAGCCATTTCTAACAAGAATCCTCAGTCTGTGCTTCATCACCATCTCAGGAGCAACTGACCAACCTAACAGCTACTGCAATCACCTTTCTTTCTCTTACTCAATCTTTTGTTGCCATCCAAGCTAAAAATGGCAACACTCTTTACACAAATTCTCATATTTTGATTTTCATTCCCAGACAGATTCCATTTAATGGGCTCAGATTAATAATATTATTTCTAACAATGTTATTTTCTTGAGGCTACTCCAATGTCTGTCACTACGCTCTCCACTGAGTAACTCCCAGCTAGTTTGTGTTGCACCACACCCAGGCTCTGCCCGCTACCAGTCTTGCAAGATTATATAGTGCTACTACACCTCTTCAGCCTTCCAAGAGTATTTGCTGCCCTATTTCTTTTTTATAAGACCAGCTGGAGAAGGTGTGTCCTGCCTTTACAAAGTCTTTCAGCCACTAGCTCATTTCTTCCTATCAGCACAGCATAAATATTTTTTCTGGTTATGGTTCCATCTTATTTTATTTCCACCAGTGCGATCATGGTAAAGGATGGGGAGAGCAGAGGAAAGTAAATATTCACCTAACTCAGCTAGTTAAGCATGTCTTCTTCTTAGACAGAAGTTTAATTATCATTATTTAGGCTAAGAGAAACTCTCTTCTTTGAATAGAACAGTCCCAGCTAAGCACTGGAAAGAGAACTACAGTCTTTCAAACCCATCATCACTCTTACTGCTGTTGTGGCAGATCAAATAATATTTTCCTCTTTCTACTCCCATGGTTTCTCACACATGCATACATACAACTGTGTATGTCATGACCTGAAAAACCCAGCCACATCTTAGAGTGTTGTTGAAAATATAAAAATAGCCCATATGTTACGTAATCTGTCCTTTTTGTAGGAAATATCTTGACGAGCCTGTTGAAATATTTGTCTGACTTTATCTAGTTCAAAAGCTAAAGAAATACCAAAAAAGCCTCTGCAACAATGGTACATAGTCAACGTATGTTAATTCTTTATCATTCATAAAGAGACAATGAAGAGATAATCATAACATAACCATGACAGACTTATTTTAGTGACCTTAGCCCATCCATGTTGTCTTTTTATCTCACATTTCTACATCCACCACTGCATAGCTTGAATCATTGGTCTCTGCCTGCTGACTTAAAAGTGACAAATAAAAAGTTAATATTATGGTATATATCCATCAGGGAAATTCCTTGATTTCTTACTATTCAATATATCCAACATCCACTCTTCAAAAAATCTACTTATTTGTCAAGGAGGTCATAAACTGTCAATATGGGAGGAAGAATAAGATTTTCCTTATGATGTTAAAATAATTCTAATCTGCTTTGCTCTTTGTTCCACTTCAAATGATCTAACCTATTTTTTTTGCTTTGCTGCAAAAACTCCAGTTGAATGATCTTATAGCAAAATCCCTGATTTCAAAATTTTTAAATAAAGATAAATTCAGATCTAGAGACAGCCAGTCTCTCAATTATGAAATATCTAGGAACCTTAGCTTATTTGCCTGGATCTGTCCATGACTGAAACCTACCTTTCTCTCACTGTGGTTCTCAAGATCATCTGAGTCAAGAGTTGAGTCTTTATCTATTGACAGATTCTCACAGCGAAAAGGAACCTGGAAAAGTCTCAACCCTGATGTAGATAGTTTGTCACCTTGTTGCTTCTGCTGCATATTTTATCTTCATTCTGACAAAGCGGAGCTGCAGATGAAGAGCTACACACAGAGACAGAGAGATTTAAGACCAAATTGATTCCATCTAATAGGACACAGAAATTAATACATTATGTAACATTACTGATTATTATAACGAGTAGGAGGGAAAAAATGGCGAATAGAACATTTTCCTTTCGCAACGCGGAGTTTTAGAGGATTTGAAATTTTCTCCTAGAAAATAAAGAAAACAAAAATACAAGTGAATACTTTTGTGCAGTATCACACGATACCATGTATCTTGGGAAACTCCTATAGAAAAAATAAAATTACCATTTTGAAAAATACAGATTTCCAGGGAATCAATATCAAAGGTGATCCCTATGTGATGCTGAAGTTAGATTGTATGGTTCTTATTTACTTTACATTAATCCCATCTGTGACCATCAACTAGTCACACATATCCACATCTACAATTAGATTATTTTTTTAAACACCATTCCAATGTCCTACCAATCTTGACTTGCTTTCAGACCTGGTTTCCTTCTTACATTATATTCATCCCGGGATAGCTTCTAGATAGCTTCTAGAAGAATTCCATTCCATAAAACCCACTATTTAAAATCTTCTATGATTTTACCATGTACAAGGCTACTTTTTTCTTTTTTATTGTTTCAGTTTGGATTTTTTACTCAGGCAGGTGCCTGGTCTCTCAGCATAAATGCAGTATGAGAATTCCCAGCTATACCACATTTCCCACAGTGCTTTCCACATCATGAAACTCCTCAGAGCTTGTTCAGTGCAGAGTTTGTTATGACATGAGTTTCCTGAATTACATCCATAAGGCAATGTGTTGTACAGATTACTGTTGGTTTAAGTGGTGCTTTCTTCCTTTTTTAATTACTAAATATATTGTGACCATCCAACAAAAAATATATTGTTCCCATTCTGGAAGAATTCATACACTAATCTTTTTTTTTGGTTGGTTGATTTTTTATTTTTTTTTTTTTGCTTGGGGAAAGCCAAAAAAGATATTCACAGTGAAAAAAAATAAAAATCAAACATTTTCCATGGAAATTATACATATAAAATTAACTGGAAGATTTTTCTATTAAAACTATCCAATTTTTAGAAGCTGTGGAGTTTTTTACAAATTAATTCCAAGGAAAATTCTAGAATCAACATTTATATGTAATTTTTATCAGCATCTTTAGTCTTTAACTTTACTTGCCATTTTCTATGCCTTCAGCTTCCACTTATCACTACTTTCAGTATAGAGCATTGAGACTTTCATTTGGTTATTATCCTCCCTTCACCTAGCTCTTACCCCTTGTCTATTAACAAAACGCTCTTGATCTCTCACCTGTACTCCAATCTTTTCTCTTTGCTGTCGTAAAGTGCCAGGTAGCACTGAAGAAAAGCAATGATTTTTGGGCTAGAACACCTTTTTTTACCCGTGGTATCTATTTGATAATGAGTGCTTTAGAAATTCCCAGAAAAGAGGCTAATTTATTTTTCTAAACACTTATCCAGAAAAATAATCTTGATCTATTGGTGAATTTTTCTCTTTTTGGACCTCTACATGAATATGCCTTACTTGTTTATGGCTCTTTTTTTCAACTTACTGATATAAAGTTAGCTTTTTGTTAAAATGTCTTTACCAGGTTAATTCTGGAGTTTTACAGAAAATTCTCACACCAAGGTGCTTTCTAAACCCCATGATTTATTATACTTTGTAGAATTACTGTCCTGCAAGCAACAACAGGGAAATTTTTCTTATTTCCTTTCTGATCCGTTTCTTGCAATATTTACTCACTGAACACACAAGGCTCCTGCTAAGACAAATTTTAAAGCCAAAGAATTAAAACATCTTTATGGGTCATCTGCAGGAGGAAAATATTTTATCTGAAACATTGAGTACATTAACATCATCTGCATCATAATTCCTGTCTCCTTACATTCTCTTTATGGTTTAGCCTTCAGTATCAGGTCATACCAGGTTATCTTTTACTCTCTACAGTTGAATTTCCCATCTTACTCCAGCTTCCTCACCTTCAGTATTATTCTCATGCTTCTTTTTCCTTACCGTTACATGATCCTCCCATAACTTTCAAGAGCTTCATGACTTCTGCGCCGTACATCCCTCTCAATGTCTTTCCATCAATATTTCTGTCTCCTGCTCTATGTTTCTCTCTTGGTACCTCTAAATCTTCTGACTAGCAAACTGCAAAGTTGGCCCAAGGAGCAATATCCATTATTTTCAACTCAGGTTTATCTTACTAAATGTGATAATTTCATCTCATGTGCCTAGTCATCTTCCTCATTAATCTGTTATCTTGAACCAACAGTGGGTTTTTTATTATCTATGTGCAGGCACTAGTTCAACAGGACCTGATTTCTCTGGGGGAAGAAATCACAGCAAAGAGGCAAAATATCTTGGATTTTTTTTATGTGATTTTCAGTCAAAGACATTTTTCTCACCTGAAACTGAGTTATTCTTCACCGCAGCACTGGCACGGAGACATCTTTCTCATCACTGTTTACCCTGGCCATCTTTTTCTATTTTTCTAATGTTAAGTATCCCTTCTTTCATTTCGGTCTTATGGAAAGATTCTTCTCTTTGGCCCCCTTTAGATGGTCCTGCTCCTGCTCAGTTGCATGTCAGCCAAGGCAGATGTTCTGGTTTCACTCAATAAACTCCAGATGTTTTCATTTCTTTTCTGGATATCTTTGGAGATAAGAACTTGTTAAAATTCCTGATGAATTTTGGCATTTGTTATGACTTTGTTCCATTTAAGATCTAGAATTTTACTCAGGCATTTACTCTCAAAGACATTTAGATACCTGTCCATGTCATTGCTGGATTTCAAGCTATCATATCCATATATTAAGGTGAAAATACTGTTTGAATGGCAGATTAATATATAAACAGAACACTTTCAACAAAATAGGAACAAACAAGACCTCTTTGAATAGTATGAAGATGGCAAAAGTTGATGTTTAGACGTCTGATTACCAAAAAGCTTTAAAGAGAGAAAAACAAATCAATGTACACAGTACCTAAAAAAAGCAGCTCTAGAGGTTATTTTATAGTGTACATAAAGTCTTTCCTTATGGGGAAAAAAAAAAAAACAACTAGGATTGGAAGTAACTTTTTAACAAAAATGGGAGACACTTTAGCCCCCATATTATATTTAAGTCACCCTTAATATTTTTATGAGTTTGTCGGTACTTTAGTAAGTTTTATTCTCAGTTTTCTCAATAAAAAATTAGTTAGTGCAGTTACATAAATATAAGGAGACTTAGGTTCAGTAGAACAGATAAAAGTGAGATAATTTTCTCCCAGCATACCTGATATTTTGGTGACTTAGCTCTTTTATAGGAAATATTTATTGGATTCAGGTGTAGCTGGTCCTGCCTTAGGTTGAGAACATGGAAAAGAAGATCTTTCATCTTTCCACCCTTTTTTGATGAGTGTTTGTTTCCTCTCTGGGCAAAGGTACAAATTGAACCAAATCCACTGTAACCTCAGTGAATGACTCACTTACTGGACTGTGGTGAAACACCATGACTTATTTATGAATGAAACCCATAATTTTCATTGGTTTTCTTACAACTTTCCAGAAATAAAGTATTTCGGTTTTAAGTGAAGTATTTCTTCAGACAGAAAATAAATCCTTACCTGACACAATTTCCAATCCTTTTTTTTTGTTTTCATTTTCAGCTACCGCTTACTGAAAAATCTATTCTTCTGCCCTGCTCCTAAATATACAGCAGAGGAAGATTTAAAATAAAAATATTTTAAAATTCTATAAAGCTGGAAGCTAAAGCTTGACATCCAAATCTAAATGTGTCACAAATTGTTACTGGTGAACATGATTAACTATGAACATGAATTGCCAAGGGGTTGTTTATCTGTTGATACCTGCCTATTAAGATTGGATGCCACTCTGCAAGAAATATCAGTTAAATGTAACATTGTAGTCTAGATAACACGGAATATGAGAATACATGATCTAATGCTCTTTTTGGACTTATTATATGTAATTACATGTAATTATACATAATTGAAAAGATTTATTAGTCAGAATTGAGACCTTTGTTCCTAAAACAGCCTAAACAGGTAAAATGTTTCGATAGAGAACAGTTGTGTGTGTATTTGAACTGATTTCAGCCAGGAACAATCTCACTGAAACTCACATTGGCCCTGATGTGACTCCTGTCCATTGAAACCAAAGAGCTCAGCTGAAAACTCTTTTCTATAGGCATCTTAATACTCTTACCATATTCTCAACCCAGGCTATTGGAAGAACAGAGGAATTGAATCCAGTTCAAAGCCTCTCTGTGCAAAAGGCAGTCTCAGGTTCACTACATTAGCCTCAGAATATCCAGAAGTCTTCTTCACAGCATCTCAGAGTGAAACAATTTTTGTTTTGTTGCTTCATTACAAGTAACTGACTGATTATTAGGGGACACAAAAGACCAATACATTACGTATTTTTATGATAAATTGTCTTTTCATATTAGAGTCCAATTATAAGGTTATTTATCTAGCTATTTTCTCTAAGTAGAACTTCTGAAGGACTTTGATCACTTGGGAAAATGTCAGAAATTAATTATTTTGATATTTGGTATTTTCATCTGTAGTGCTATAGCTTAGCATTTCCTATATAATACAGGGTAATCCACAAACACAGCAAGTCTAATTCAGAAGTGTTCATACATAGAAAAGAGAAGTATCGTTGCTCACAGTTTTGTAATTCAGTTTCATTATTTTCAGTTTGCATACTGATAGTTAATAAACTTTCAGCACAAAAATATGTACGTTCTGTCTATATATTAAGGCATATGTACTTCATTAATAGAAATATTAACTTTCAGGTTCTCGATAATTTCAATGTTCTAGTTTCACTTAAAAGTACTGAATATTTAATCCTAATCTTAATACTTATGAGCACCTCCCATGTATTTAATTGTCTACATTTGGGACAGTCTAACACCAGTACTCACAGAAGGTGAGAATTTCACACGCAGTTGGCTTTTTTTCAACTAGTCATTAGATTTTTTCTTAGATCACATTTCTGTTGCATTGAAATAGGGTATCTATTTCTTCTCAGTTGAAGAAATAGATATGAAATTAAAGGCATGTATGACACAAATTTTTAAATCTTTAATGATTGGCTGCAATAATTACAATTACTTCAATTTATCATGAGAAACTACAAAATTCTGCAAAGAGGAAAATGGCTTCCAAGTAACAGTTTTGTTATGTTTTGTTAGTATACGCATGCATGCACAAACTTTTGTTTACTTTAATATAAACACAGTTTACGTCCTATGAAATTCAGTCAAGTTCAGTTGGTATGCTGATAAGAACCATCCCTAACCTGCAAGGGAAACAACAGGTTTGTTTTCCTTTCCAGGCCATTCTCCATCTAGTGTTCTATCAAGGATACCTGGTATTGCTAGCGGTGCAATGATGTTTGTAGTGATTATATTTGTCCAGAGGAATCTGGATAAACCGAAGCCCTTCATACAAAATAGTTTTCTCTGCTGACACCAAGTACTCACAATTCTCATTCCCTGCTGACCTTGGCTGATTGCAAACTACTAGTGTAACAGTTCATTTTACATGTGTTTTATAGTCTTATGCCGAGTTCAGCCTACCATCCAGCAACTTCCTTAAATAAACCAATATCTGATTTGCTGGGTTTTAATAAATAACAGGTATAAATGGTTACTATAAATAATAACACTGATTATCCTGTGTAATCAAACTCTTCACCTGCTGTGAGACGCACCACGTTTATGCAGATCAGCTGTAGGCTTTTCATCCATGAAATTATAGAATGTATAATGTGATGGGCCATGATATATTTAGTGTACTGTAATTGCTTATTTATAAAAGAGCTATCAACAGCCCACTTTAAATAAATTCAGAAATCACCGTAGGGCATTTCAAAATGAATATTTTATATGACATTTCTAAAAGATTATGAGCATTTCTTTGAACAGTAAAATTACTGGCTGTTTTGCTGTTTAAAGTCATCCTGTGTAGATTCAGGATAATGGCATATAAACTGTAATTACTGTATTTGTGTTTTAATTAGGAATATAATCTTCCACCTCTCTCATGCTGTAGTTTTCTGAAATTAATATGGGGAGGGGCAATTTAAAATGATCTGTTTACTAGTAAAATGGTTATAAGAAAGTGCATGAACTAAGCACTAGGATATATGTATTACAGCTCACTTCTAACTAGAGAAATCTGCACAGTTATCTTACCTGCTACATTTTGAGACACACCAGCTGATCTTCACCCTTTTCTGTAAATAACATCTTATCATCATCATCATGGCTTGGCTTCACAGACAAGGGTTTGGGAAGGGCTTTACCCATGCTTACTGCAAGCGCGCTGATGGCTGAAAAGGCCAATGCGGGATAGGCAAGTCCGATTGCCAAGAGCACAGCAGAAGGTCTCCTTCGGTGGTATAGTCAAGGCACAGTTCTTTATGGCCTAGGCTGAGGTATTGTTTCGGGAGTCCTTATATCTCCTCTTTGGAGCTCTTCTCTTGCAGCAGCTGGTGGCGAGTTCACCGTAGAACACAGTCTTAATGACATCTGAAAGCACCAGCTTTGCCTACCTCCTTGAAAAGTCCACTAGCCTGCAGCGCATCTACCCAAAGATAGCCAAGTTTTGCCCTGTAGGTAACAATGCTACTCTTGGAAAAGAAAGGGATGAAAGGGGAGAAAATAGATGCGCTAACAGGAAAATCTAAAACTTGCAAAACCCTTACTGAAGGCCAGTTAGGCTTCTATTCACTTTGACAGACTGAGAGATTAATAGATAGATGGAAAAGCAATTTCTTTTTTCAATGACTGTTAACACCTATTCCATATCTTCCAGAGTAGTGCTATTAATAAACATGTTGATTCATGGAACAATATATCAAAATCATCCTTCAGGGCCATCATTTTGTTTTTATGTGCCCCTGTGTTTATGTAATTTACAAGTAAAGCTTGAAAGAAAGAAATGCCGAGAGCCAACAAATGCTGCTTTTTCTTTACCTGCAATAGACAATTAAACTGATTATACATTCAGCCAACGTGTCTTCAGCTGGATTTTCATGTAATATAGAAGTTTATATTTGTGAAACTAGCCTTGATATTTCATAATAAAGAATTACAAGTTTGGAAAATTAACAAAACCCAATTTCTTATGACTTTCATGACTTGATCTTCTTATTGAGAGTCTCGCAGTTATGGATGCTCCAATATCTAAGAAGGGATTAGTTCATGTAGCAGCATTTCTCTTAGAAGGGGCATCAGTAGGGCCTCTCATGTCTACTGAGTCACATATTTCCTGGAAAGTGAGAGATGTCACTGACAATAAGATCCTACAGCCCATCTGTCAAATTTGTTTGAAACTGGCAGATATGGCTAAAACTGTGGATATGGAAGTTTCTAGAGGCAGAAAGAGACAGTGAGATATCTCAAAAAAAAAAACCAAAAAACAAAACCAAAACCCAGCCAACCTTATTTTCTTCAACTAAAATAAGATTTTTTCATTAAAAGTTGGCATTCTGTTTCCTTACCCAGCCTGAACAAATTTGTACAAAGCAGGGTAGAAATGGGAAATTATCAGCAACTTTCCAAACAAGGTCCAACTGACATTTGGCTCAAGAGCTGAGTAGAAGCATAAAGTGATTTTTATGTTACCAAACCTGGCTCGTGTGTCCATTCTGTTTTTACTCAAGTGACCTTTTCAGATGCTTTTCCCACATATGTTTACATGCTGCCTGTGTGATTTCATTAATGCATGTAAAATGTATTTGTCTCCCTTCTAATGTTAAATGAATTACACCCTTACAGTACAGGCAAGGAACAACAGCTGAGATGTACAGGTGCCAGAAGAAAAAACTCTTTATTGATGTGTCTTGAACCAATTTCCCATTGTTTCTGGCTTTACAGCACAGGGAAATCGGCAGTCACTAGACCATCATGAATGATGTATATTTTCACAGTGAACTGGATCAAAGCTGTTTTGCACAGATGTTTCTCTAATTGTGATGCATTGGGGAAATTTACTCTTCAGTGTCCCACAAATATGTATTTCCACTTGCACAGTGGACTAGTGCGGAAGTTGGGCCTATAGCATAAACCATGTAGTTAAGACGGCTGGCACAAAACCAACTAAAGATGATTTCTTAGAATTGTCATGTATGTATTTCTGTAGCCATATTCCTTTCTTTCTGCAACTGAATTTCCAGTTTTATTTCCAGGGAGAAAGAAAACCAAAGTTATGTAAAAGAAAAAGGGGAAAACATGTATTTTAACCCATTATTTAATGGAGGAATTTTTTTATGGTCTCTTTGATATTGAGAACATGAAGTCAACATAAACCTCAGCATGAACCTCATCCTGATGCACATATCCTAAGATTGTTAAAAAGTCTTCGGTCAAATGTGTGTATGGCATAAGGAGTGTCTGCATGAATGAGATGAGGTGCCTTCCTAAGAGGCACCTGAAATACTTCTGGGAGGAAAGTGCTTTTAGTCTTGGTTGGTATCATTAACTCCAAGTCTCTGATTCCTCACAGAATAATCATCTTCCAGAACTTGCCTTAGTTCATAACAAAAAAAAAAAAAAAAAATCTAGTCAGATTTTTTCTTCAAATAATTTTTTCCAGTTCAAAAATATGTACCACTTTAATGTGAGAGAGTCAGGATTTACCCCCACTTTGATCACCCAGAAACACACTGTTCTTCATGCAGTTCTAATTGCAATCGACTTGAGGGCTTGTTTGTGGTCTTAAACAGAAGTAGAAAGGCACAAAACAATGAAGCCACAGTTGCAGGGCCATAGCTGCAGCAGCAAGCTGCAAAGGGAAGTTGGAAAAGGCAGAGAGCTAGAGTTATCCTGGCAGTCTCAGAGCAGTGATACGTCTGAAAGCATTCACCCTTCCCCTTGCAACAGAAATACATGGAACTCATGCTAAGTTTAGAAAAATGAGGATTTTTAGTATATCTATAATTGATAAAGTAATTGGTGGTTGGTCTTGGTGTTTTTTAACTGTTTGCACAATTCCTTTCTATTTAAATGAATTATTCTATCACTCTGACAGCTCTAGCGTCTTAATCTTGTAAATCTCTCTGAATCAATATTCAAAGGCTAAATTTTTACTATAGATCCTTTGTAAATGTTAGGATCTCTGATTCTTCTGATTGAATCTGTTTTACAGTAGTGTCATTCCACTTGCTCCACAGGAATGACTTACGATATACAGTGGCGTAGGTGCTGAAAAAAAATCATGCCTTTATAAAGTGGTGAGCTCTATGTAAAGGTTAAAGGGAATATAGGAAAAATTATAGTCTAAGAGACCATGGGAACAACTGGCTGATGGAGAAGTAAAAAGAGGAAAAATTAAGAAATATATACTAGTTAGAAGGACGTCATGAAGAAGAGGGGAGGAAAAGGAGAAGGAAAGGAAACAGAAATGCTGCTGATTTGTAATTGTTTTAGAAGGATGATAAAGTGCAGAAGAAGAATTTGTTTTTAGGAGCTGTCTCTTCGTTACCGTCATCTTGAGAATTACTTTTATTCTGCTTTTATGGTCCTTGTAAATTAGCACTAACACTGCTCAAGCACTACTATGCTGGCTGCCAAGAAGACATATAATCAACAGCTCCCTTGTTAAAGTCCCCAGCAGCTGACTAAAGTATTTTTTCCAGGGTGGATTATCCAGGCACTCCCTGCCACCTCACAACTGCCCTTGGCTGGCATTGCCCGGGTGACTGGCAGTGTGTCAGTACCTTGTACATCAGTAAGGCTTTTGACACTATGTCCCATAAGATCTTTATAGAGAAGCTGTGTGGGTTGGAGAAGACACTGAGGCAGATTGAAAACTGGCTTAATGGCCAGGCCCAGAGAGTGGTGATAGTGATATGAAGCCTAGTTGGAGGCCAGTGACTAGTGGTGTACCCCAGGGATCAATATGGGCACATTCCCTGTTTTTCAACACCTTCATTAACGATCTGGAAGATGGGGCAGAGAGTATCCTCAGCAAGTTTACTGATGATTACATAAAACTGTGAGGAGTGGCTGATGCACCAGAGTGTCATGCTGCCATCCAATGGGACCTTGTCAAGCTGGAGAAATGGGCTGACAGGAGCCTCATAAAGTTCCACAAGGGGAAGTGCAAAGTTTGCACCTGGAGAAAAACGACTCCATGCTGGGGACTGACCAGCTGGAAAGCAGTCTGGCTGGAAAGGACCAGGTCCTGGTGGGCACCAAGCTGAACATGAGTCATCAGTGGGCCCTTGCTGCAAAGAAGGCTGATGGCATCCTGGGCTGTATTAAGGAGGAGTGCTGCCAGCCAGCTGAGGGAAGTGATCCTCCCCATCTAGTCAGCACTGGTAAGGCCACACCTGGAACACGGTGTTCAGTTCTGGGCTCTTCAGAACACGAGGAGCACAGACATACCGGGGACAGTCCTGCAAAGGGTCACAAAGATGATTAAGGGACTAGTCCTCATATGAAGTGAGGCTGAGAGAGCTGGGACG
>NW_010395925.1:42332-51901 GCF_000710305.1 Buceros rhinoceros silvestris
GCATGGAAAAGAGAAGGCTCAGGGCAGATCTCAGCATTTTATATAAATACCTGAAAGGAGGGTGTAAAGAAGAGGGAGACAAGCTCTCTTCAGTGGTGCCCAGTGACAGGACGTGGAGTGCTGGGCACAACTGAAAGAGAAGAGGTCCTCTTGGAAGATCAGGAAGCACTTTCTTACTAAGAGGATGGCCAAGCACAGGCTGCCCAGGGAGGCTGTGGAGTCTCCCTCCTTGGAGATATTCAAAAGTTATCTGGACATAGCCCTGAGAAACCAGCTCTAGGTGACCCTACTTGAGCAGTGAAGTTGTTCCAGATGACTTCCAAAGATCCTTTCCAGCCTCAACCATTCTGTGATTCTCTAATTCTGTGATCCCAGAGACAATATTTGAAGTGTCTCACTAAAATATTTTTGCAACTGGGAAGGGAAACATATATCCTAAGTTGATACATTTAAAAAATATTTCCTGAAAGACTCTGTATTTTGGTCTTGATTTCCTGGTCACTCATTTCAGAAAGGATTAATGTAGCATTTGCTATGAAACATATATCTTTTTTAAAAAAATATTCATTTGTCAAGTAATATGACATTAATTTATTTTCTCAGATATCGTAATCTATCCCATACTTACCCTCTCCTCCATAAAATTCTAATTTCTGCCGTGGAAATTTAACCTTATGCTGAAAAAAACGCAAAAAACATGTACCATTTTTTCCAACTTCTATTTTCAAGACTGTAAATTAATTATAATGTTGCATTGCTCTTTGGACAGTCCTCAGCCATACTTCACCCTATATGCATGTCTCTGCTGTCTGGAGCTGATCAGGCACACAAAGGACAGGTAATTTCCTTTTTATTATATTGACAGAAAACCAGTTTGCTGTTGACAATTTTAGCAACATCTTTGTAACTCTCAATGTTTAAAAACTTAAGAAGTGCCTCCTGTCACATACATTAATGAACTTAGTTAATTATGTCACATACATTACAATGCAGTGATTTGCTTTCTGACAGTGGTACAATGATTTGAAAATAAAAAAGTGAAATAAAACAAGTGGTTTATCAAAATAATAATGAATAAAATCAACAGAATACTGTGAGTAGCATTTTTTTGAGTGCTATAAGTCTTTTCCCACCCTATTTTTCTTCTTCATATACATGCAACATATTTGTAAAAAAAGACAGCAGTGTTCTTAGACTGTTAAAGACACCATCAATCATTGTCTTGCTTGGTAATGCTTCAATTACTCTAGAAAAATACTGTCATTTTCATGGCTACAATCTGATGCATGGAAAATCCCACCCACTCCCTCCCCAAACAGTAATGTTTGCATATGAGAAACGTAGGCAGTGTTGGCAGGATGATGAACCATTAATAAACCTTTTTCTGTGCCTCCCAAGTATTTGGAAAGTGTACTGCATGACAGTCAAGATCTTTGTAGGATTAGTTTAATGCTTTGTCACTTTATACTTATCTGCATTACTTTTTTCTTTTACAGATTTCATACATTGCATATTATACTTGACGCTACAGTAAGCACCTTTGTAGCTTTTCCCCTGTAAGTTGCAAAAGTCATGAGTAGTGGAGCCTTTTGGTAAGACATGGGACTAATCCTGGTCACCAAACCATGTGCAGATTATTTACAGTGCGTTACTGTCAAGGATTGTCAGAACCCGCAACATTACTGATGGTTTCCCATCATGCAAAGTCATTTCCATACACTAGAGGAGGAAAGAGTTTTTAAAAGAAAAAACAACGTATTTATTTCAAAGATAAATGGAGCCAACAAATCTGACAGTCTTTTAAATGCATTAAAAATCACAGAATGGAGAAGTGGAAAGGGAAGGAGAATGGTTGAGTGGAAAGGGAAGAGAGAAGGACTAGGGGAAGAGGAAAAGAGAAGGAGAAGAGGAGGAAGGGGAAAAAGAAATGCTGAGGTCTGTGTGGGCTTCCCACAAGGTCACAGTCTCCTTTGCATGCATACATCTACTCCAGCACAGGGTCCTCTGCAGGCTTCAGGTGGATGTCTTCTCCACCATTAACCTCTATAGGTTGCAGGGGACAGCCTGACTCACCATGGTCTTCACCATGGACCACAGGGGAAGTTCTGCTCTAGCACCTGGAGCACTTTCTGCCCTTCCCTCTTCACTGACTTTGGTGTCTGCAGAGTTTTTTCTTTCACTTATTCTCAATCCTCTCTTTGGCTACTGCTGGCCAGTTGAGCAGCAACTTTTTCCCCTTCTTAAATACATTACCACAGACGTGGTACCACCATCAGTGATTGGCTTCACCTCGGCCAGGAGCAGGTCTGCCTTGAAGCCCCCTACTACCAAAACCTTGCCAGGCAAACCCAATACATCATCTGGTATTTTCAGATGTTAGTCTGAATGTTCTGTTTTTCTGTGCCCCCATGCGACCCTTTAACAGACAAATTGCTATATTCCTTCTTGCTGTGACTAACAAACACCATGTTTTCTATCAGCAGGTCTAGACAATTGGCTCAGTGCCGCCAGTCTTCCTACAGTGCCCTGGAACTACAGACTCTCTTCTCCCCAGCATGTACATTGTGGCCCTCTACAACAGCATAACTCCATACAGCACGATTATTTTAACTGTGCTACTTTGTAGGCTTGGCATGCAGCAAACGAGGACAGTGAGAAGTGTATCACATATAAGCCAGATAAAAGTAGTATGTTAAGAACCATACTCTAATTATGAGGGGAATAATTAATAAGCAGAAAAGTCAAAGATTCAGACATTATGATGCAATTACTTCAAATATAATTTAGAAGAGCAGTCTATAGGGAAGAATGCTAAAATCAATTACAAGACCTCTCTCCTTTTCTCCTTTTGCTCCCTTTATCTTCTTGTAACATGCTTACCTGTATTCTGCCACTTTCACACTGGTACAGGCACAGTCTGGATCTGTTTTATACCTCCCATTTGAATTCAGGAATAATAAACACCTTGATTATTTATGCCTGTTGTTGTTCATCTCCACTGGACTTAGAAAAAATAAAAAAGACAGAGCATACTTCTTGTTACCTGGAAAACATGAGGCTTCATCCTCATGATTATTTGAGCAGCCACCTTAGAGTCACATTGTTAACATATCAACAAAGGCAATAGAAGAGATTATTACTGTAGATGTGATAGACTACTTCATATAAGATTTCTCACTTAATTTTAAAGATATTGTATGTATATTTATATGCAAAACTCTGTACTACCTCTTTTTTCTTTAAAGTGCTGTGTCATATGCAAATATCATCATGGAAAACAAAACCATGCATCCATTTATTAATAGAAGCAATCCATCAGTACATATGGTTTATATGCTACTGAATGTTTTGCAAGCCACCTTTGACTGATCCGTATCTAATTCAGCCTAAGTAATTTAGTAAATCTAACCAGCCTAGGTAAATCTATATTCGAACTCAATTTATAAGTGAGGTTTGTGACTGAATCATATATTCTCATTTGATCAGATTCTTGGCACACTCACCAGCTTGTTGCTTTCTGCATATTCTCTGTTGAAAACAACAGGAATAGTCACAGAGAAGCCTTAGTCTTTATTTGCAAATCTTGCCAATAGTCACCCCATGGAAGAACTGTTTTGTGTCCTGTACCAGTGTGAGCTGAGTTTTATAACACCATTTTTTCTAGGAAGCACCTTCAGTCAAATACATGATACTTACTCATTGGTAATACCGCCAGATGTGCATTACCATTATTGCTTTACCTTTCCAGTTGTTTTCTCACCAGTAAGATCACTCATCTACCCATGAGATATTTCTAGGTTTCTAGAGCTTTAGCTATAACAAGGACATTAAAAACAGGCAAAAAGGGAGGGAGCACAGTATTTATGATTTTTTCTTCAGTAGATGCAGATACTGTACAAGACTAAAAAGAGCTCAGATAAGGAATTTGACAGATTGTTCATTTCTGCTGATTTGTAGTAAGATGAGGCAGTGATGGTGCCAATATGCTGTCATTTTGTTTAAATGCAAGATGGAAATAGAGGGAATTTGTTTCAGTATTTAAATCATTGCAAATCAAGTTAGCCTATGTAAAGGCATTTTACGGAAAAGGTTTCATGGTTGTTATTGTCATTTAGGCATGACAGAACAGTGTAATGATTTCCCGTTCAAGTTTTTATATGATCCCCTTAGGGTGTAGACAATATATTTAAAAGTCACAGCTAGTCTTGCTGACAAAACTCACATGGCTCCTTATCCCAATTTGCATCTCCCGCACTGCAGAGGGAGTGACAGGAGTGGAAGCTGAAAGTTAAGTTGCAGTTATTCATTGCACTCTAATAACATTTCACTTAATTAAATATTTACTAAACATTTTGCTTCCAAATCACTTTTATATGCAAGCTCTAGCAGGGACAGGCAGCTCCAAGACGCTGCCTGCAGATCATCAATTCAAGCTCTTTTAGCCCAAGCTTGCAGTCCCTGAAATCTGTGGCAAACCTGCTTGCTGGGCAGGTTTCTACCCACCTCAACATCTCAAATTCCTAAAATTCATGTTGTTCCCTGGTGTAATGAAATGGAGCAGTCACTTCCAACAGTCTACCCTTCCCTTCTCTGTGCAATCTGTGTAAGTAAGCTTCTGAATAGGCCCGTTACAGGTGTCCAACTTTATATGTTATACGTAGTACACAATGTGGTGCGAAATCAATGGCTGCATGAGTCACACACAGGGAATCACAAATGAGTTATGCAGGACCTCTGACCCAGCACCAAGCCTGTTAACCTGGACAGAATACCACACTTACATTGCTGTCCAGCCTCCATCATTGGGACTAGCCTGATATCTTGTAGTTCTGCTCGCAGTCAGCTAGTTCAGTTGTGTGGCATGGACACACACATGGTGTACCTCTCTGGTAAAGAAACTTCAGATAACGTTTTAATCATAAAAGACAGACACAAAATTTTACATCCAAACACACAGTACCTTCATGTCAGCCAGACACATCGCCTTGCAGTAGCACATGACTACCCTTTCAATAGGGGAATGAACTGAGAAAGTCCGTTGTTAAACATGTATGTTACAAGACGTAATAAATGACCATAAATTTTAGTTGTTTTAGCCATATTTCACACAGAGTGTTCACAGGAGAAAATCTCACAGTTATTTTCTAGTGAAATACAGTGACTTAAAAAACAGATAAAAGAACAGCCTAAATAGCATCTCTTTGATGATGACCAGAGATTTGGACTATTAAAGACATTAATGATGACTAATAAATTACACGAATTGCATAGCCCACAAGCTTACCAGATAAGGATAGTAATTACATAGGAGTGCATTTAGCATATAAATGATGGTTAAAAACAATAAATGTAACTGAAAACACATTATTTCCATGACATTTCTTTTTCTCTTTTTTAAGACATTATTTTAATCTTTGCCTATCTTTGAATATTTCCACTGTACTCATAATAACCTGAGGGGAATATACACTCTCCCCATTCCAAGTGAAATTTTGGTAATAAAAAATTAACAACAAAACAGATCTCCAGCTTTTCCTCAATTTTTTTATTCTCCTGAAACAGATGGCTTTAAAAATTTCAGTATTCCTACAAGTCTGCCTTGATTAAAACTGTTAACAATGAAAATTTTAAAATGCTGGGAATGGCTTTTTCAGGTAGCTGTAACTACGTAAGACAGGACTTTGAAGTTAGAACACCTTTAATACTACCTAAGAATTGGTTAAATCCATTCTTTGACAGATCGCACACCCATCTGTGACAACTGCTGAAGTGTACAGCCCCTCCTAGGCCAGGGGAAAATGATTGTTTTCTTTGCTTAAGACCATATAGCAGTCTAGAGCTTTTTGAAGTAATTCAACCTGCAAATGACTTGGACTTCAATATTGTTAAAAGGTAAAGGTCACAGCTTTCTCATCAGGGTAAACTTGCCAGGATTATTGAAGAACATTTCTGCCCAGTCAGCACATCTGGACACTCAGTAAAAGAAGTCAGATGAGATGGAAATACAGGAACGCAAATGCCATGAAATATTCTAAAAGTACTAAGTCAGCTGTTCCTACGCACCTCAGCTTCTGGTTGACTGTGAATGGTCTCCTCTGTTGATAGCCAAATGCAGCTGCAACATCATCTGTCTTCAAGCAGAACACTAGAACTGACCTCAAAGTTTGGCCACAAGCACACAGTTCTTTCTTGCATAGAAGAGTCATCTCATGTGTGTCACAAGCCCTCACTCATGGAACATGTCATGTGGACTGTGAACTGCAAATCAAAAGAGCAGCAAAAGCATACTTCTGGTGCAGTTAGCACTTGCTCCTGTACATCAGCTGGAGGAGAGTTTTCAAACTGAGGACCTCTGCCTTATTGTCTTACCTTGCACCTCACATGTCTGTCAGGGGGGCTGTGCCTTTAAACACCTTTCCTCACTTCTGGCTGGCAGCACTAAAGAAAAGCTTCATCTGTTTTGCTGTGTTCTTGTCAACAGTGTTACAGGAATAAGAAGCCTGAACTGGGTGCAAACTAGTGGTTAATGAAGCACTTTTAGGAAGGGTCATCTTTTAATGGGTGTTATGATGGACATGAAGACACTCTTCCTTCTGTGTGCTAGACCAACTACATAATTCAACTACTGCTTTACCTGACTTCAAATGAAAATGTTATTCTTTGACTTTGAGTCATCTCCTCTTCTAAGTCCTCTGAGCTTATTGGTGGCTTGAAAGCAAAGCTGAAGGAAATGGACCAGGGTAAATGTTAAAAAGACAATACTTTGTAAAATCATAAAAATTCAGGTAAGTATTGGCTTATTGTTTTTGTCAGTATTGTCAGTATTTTTCCACACGGCCCACAGTTTGACAATGGCTTCTGTTTATGTTTATAAGTTTGAAATAATTGTCTTTTAATATGGCAGCTGTAAATAACTGCAGCATACTACAAGGAAGATTTTATACCTTAAATACAACACCAAATATTTATATGTTCAATAAAAACCAGAGGTCTCACTAATGCCTGATATCCATTTTTTAAATGCACCCCTTAGTAAACCACATTTACAAAAATATGATTTCTTAAAGAGAGCTTGGTAGAAAATGCAGCTTATATAATATGAACATTAAATAGTAAAAAATTAGTCATTTGAAATAATCCATTGTGTTATGAAATACGATTTGCTTTAGTATGCGCAAGTCACATTCATTGAATGGAGTTTTAAATAGGCTACATTCTATTGTATTTTACCTTCAGGGACCCTGGGAGTTTATTCTTTCTAATGAGCTGTGTACTATTCACTTAGAAGCTTCATTTTTATTATTATGTATAGGGGTTTTTTTTTCTGCTTTAGTAAATGCCTTTTTTTAAACAAATGAATTCTTTTCCCATGCATTTTATTAACTTCATGGGATAATATCTGAAATGCTTACAGTGTTTCTAACAGTTTGGAAAAAAATATATATAATGTTTTCAAGAAGACTATTTACTTTATTGATATTCTCCACTAGAATAGGATTGTCCCTTCTGGCTCCATTTTTTTGTTGTTGTTGCTACCCAAGTAGAGTTTATTTAGTGATACTAAAGAAAAAGAAAATCCCATTAACAATAATGAATCCTTGTTTAGGCAGGTTCAAATGGGGAAAAAGGGGGGGGGGGAATTAATCTTGAGTATCTTTTCCTTTAATGAAAAGTATTTTTGAAAGGTAGAGTGCTGTCATTTAACTCTTGCAAGCCACTCACAGAATGCAACTAAGATACCTTAGAACACTTTTCTATGCTAAGTTTATTTAGGATTTCATGGATGGAAAAGTAGCCTTTTGTTCCCAGCTTATCTGTACAGAACTAAGTGAGGCAATATTTGTCAGGATGCAAGATTAAGGTGTTCTGGAAGACAGGGGTTACATTTTTTGGAGCCACCTTCAAAGTTATAGTGTAACGGCAAAGCCCATCACAGTTCACACACGTACAATTCAAATAGACACAGATATACACAGTATATACACAGTTAAGATACATACAAGTATTCAATGCTCTTCTGCCACGCAAAGTGGTCAGCAGGATTAGATAAACAAGGGGCACCTTGTTTAGGAGACCTATTTTCTCTCACAGAGCATTCTGAAGCCTTGGACCTGCTTGCAGTATCGTGAATTCAAACATTTACATGGGTCTGGAAATCCTCTGGAGAACATCATGGAAGAATTCTCAAT
This sequence comes from Buceros rhinoceros silvestris, assembly GCF_000710305.1. Taxonomy (NCBI): domain Eukaryota; kingdom Metazoa; phylum Chordata; class Aves; order Bucerotiformes; family Bucerotidae; genus Buceros; species Buceros rhinoceros. The sequence goes on from NW_010395925.1 coordinate 50,522, forward strand.
CCGAAGCTACTAAATACAAAACCATCACCTCCTGCTTAAAAATTTCCTGGGCTACAGATGGCTTGAGTCTAGGAAAACGTACAAGAGAATGATCACTACCTGTTTACCCCTGAGCTTGCACTGGGGCTGTTGTTCTGGGTGGGCTTTTATTTAGATTTGATATTCACAATATCTTCATTCTCACATTATGGTTTCTAAAAAAAAAAAACCAATAACAGAAAAAGAAAAGAAGCATGAAATCCTGAGTGACACTAATGCTTCACTGTTTGAAACTAATGAAGAGCAAATGTGCAGCATTTTGGATCCTCTCAAACATTTTTGTTAAGTCAGAAATTAGGAACAGACTCTAATCTGTGGAAGTGTGAATCCCTCACTACTCTCTCTAAATTCTCATTGCTTTCTCCTGCTGTGTGCAGTGCCTTAAAACCGGGCGTGCACAAAGATTGCTCTCGAGCTGGGGCTCCTCCTCAGCTATGCGGGAGAGAAGGAAGGAAAAGTCTTTCAGATGTGGATAGCAGGAGACAAGAGAGTCGGGCCTTCCCACTGTCTTCTTTTGTTCATATCCTACAGAAAGGAAAGAAGCGAGAGCAGTGCCACACAGGGATCCTGCTCAGCCCAGGAGGCTGGGCAGAAGCTCTGCCCTGAAGACGTGAGCCAGGGAGGTGGAGCACAGAAGCAGCACAGTGGATGCAGCAGCACAGGAGAGACATTCAGGAAGAAAAGACCATAATAAAATTTTGGGGAAGGAGAACACCTTCCTGCTTCACAAGTGTTAGAGAGCTCAGTCTTCCTTGGACTGTTTCTTGAAATCTGGAGAAGAAATACAGGATCTCATCTGCTCTTATAGAGGACTGTTCCCCTCTGTACCTGCTGACGTGCAAGTACACCTTTCCTGAAGATCAACGTTTAAAGTTGTTAAGCACCGACTTCTCCCACAGAAAAGACATCATTTTTCAGGAAGTCACAGCTTAGGACTAGGAGCTGTGGAGTGATTTTTCTACACAAGTTCTTGTACCTATGCAGATCCATCTGATGTCCTTCAGAGCTGAATGCAATTCTTTACTGTGGTGGAGGCTTCTTTCTTCCCTTTTCCCCCTGCAGCCCCATCACAGCTACTGCCTTTTAGAGTTCCTATTGGGACTGTTTGGTTTTTATCTTTTTCAGAATTACTTGACAGTTATTTGTAAATAGTTTTGAGAAGACTCAAACCTTTATGAACACTGCTCTGTCCTCACTTTGCAAATTCAGCTAATTTGATCTACCATGAGTTCAAACCAAATCTGTAAGTCCAAAAATAATAAATCAAAATAAATAAGATTTTTCCCTTCCCTTCCCTTCCCTTCCCTTCCCTTCCCTTCCCTTCCCTTCCCTTCCCTTCCC
>NW_010395925.1:51975-64294 GCF_000710305.1 Buceros rhinoceros silvestris
AATAATAAATCAAACTATACCAGACCTTTCCCTTCCCTTCCCTTCCCTTCCCCTCCCTTCCCCTCCCTTCCCTTTCTTTTTCTTTTCTTTTTCCTTTTCTTTGCTCTCTTCTTTGCTCTCTTCTTTTTCTTTTCTTTATAAGCCATTGTTTTCCCAATGCAATGAGAAGCCATAGGATATAAAATGCATACTCTCATTCCCAAACCCATAAGATAATCATGTACCTTCTGCTGCTGCTGCTGTTCCTGCTGCCAGCACTGTCAGCAGCTCCAGTGCTTCTATAGCAACAACCACTTCCAACTGTGCAATACTTGCAAGCAATTTAGGTGCATAAGACAACAACATTTTAGGGAGGACTCCATCTTCTACACTTGAAACATAACATTTGTCAATAACTACTAAACCTACCCCTAATTATAAAACTTCTGTATCTTTCCCAGACCCCACACCACACTTTTGTGGGCAATACCAGTTTGGAAGGAAATTTTAGGAGCAAAAGAAACCCTACCTTAACACTAAATACAAACAAAATAAAATACACAGAAATTTGGCAGCCAAAAAAGACAGGTAAGCATAAGTATCAGGGTACGGTGATGATTTTAAGCAAAAACAAAGCAGCTGGAGCTTTTCTCCTTTGTTCAGGAATCTGCTCTTTGCCTTGGATTATGTAGGGGATATCTTTTGACTCTTCAGAGTCCTCAGACTGAGGACCCCTGCCAGAGCTAATATTCTAAATCCCAGAACTCCCATGGTCAATCCAGGATGTCCGGTTACTGTCTGTTATTTGGAAAAGAAGTATTGGCAAGAACAGATAGAAACGTATTTGAACAGACCTTTTCTCACTGCTAAAGATTACCCCAAATCATGAGAGAAACGTGGGGAATAATGGGATAATGTAGGTTCATTATGCCTTTGGATATGATAATGCAATTCATTCGTTAACTCACTTCAGAGTCTGGTTTTTCCACCAGTATAATGCATTAAGATTTTTTTTAAAAGAGTATCTTATAGGTGCATAAAGCTGAACCAAACAGCAATATTTACTGGACTTAGAACACATTGGATACACAGACATTTGAGTCCAGCACTTCTGCTTGCTTAGCAAGGCTCTGTAAACTCCTGTAAATTGTAGCTTCCTCTAAAAAGATCAATAAAATGTGAAGATTTCGCACAGCGCTTCCAGAGGCATCAGATGCTGCATTATTCATCAGGGGTGTCACCTAATGCTGTCACCTAAAGTCTGGACTTAGCAGGAAGTTTTACTCACAAGGAGGCAGTTTAAAGCAACAAGTACAGTAAATTACTGAAATACAGTTCAGAGAATGAAAAGGGCCCAGTTCCTGATGTCCCCATATTTGTTTTGTGCTCAGGTTTGCCCTCATACTATATGGAACCACTACCAGCAGAGCTCATACTGTTGTATCCATTTAGTGGCCCACCACAGTATTCACTCTCTAAGGTTTGCTCAGGTTCCTGGATTCCTATTCACGCTGATAAAATTAATACAGAAATGCATACAATAGAAAATCCTCCTAAATGAAAAATCAAATTCTTGTGTTTCTCTATTGCTCTTACAACAAGGCTGAAAAATCAGAAATATTTTAAAGTGTGGAAGTGACCTCTTCATGTTTATCTTTTGCAGAATTTCATACCACTTCTCAGTGTAGCAAACTATAAAAATACACTTATCTGCTTTTTCTGACAATGAGGCAATGTCAGATTCAAATATTTAATCCCTCATCTACAATAAGTACAAAAGGAAAGAGCCAAGTTTCATCTTCTGTCCTGTAGAGAGCAGCTTTCTTCCCTCCGAAAATGACCCACACAGCGTTTGCGTACCCATTTGGCAAGACACCTGGGGAAACTCCTTTGATCACCGGTTTAGATTTCGCCATCCCCACTCATTCTCCTGACCCAGTTTGCAAGAGAGTAAGACTCAGCCTACCCACCACAGCCTAGACCATATGCCTAACTAGAAACAAGATGCATCCCCGTGGCTGAAGATTGCAGAAGCTCAGTAAGCAAGAGACAGAGATCTTGGTGTCATCAGTTTGTAAGTGTCTGTGTTGCAGTATGCGGAGTTTCTTGCTGTGAACAATCCCATGCTTAGCCCCGGAAAACTGTGGGTAAAATCAACTTCCTCTACAGCCTGAATCAAACTCAAAAGTGAATTGAAACATATCTCTGCCTCAGTGGTACCATGGGGACAAAACTTGAAGATCCTTAAATTCTCATTTGCGACCTACCAATGGGATTGGCAAACTGTGCACAACATCTGGGCAAGGTGGAGCAAGCAGACCTTATTATCCCAGAGGTTAAGAAAGACAGGGCTTTAATGGAGGCTGACATTTGATAGGAGGTAGAAATCCTATAGACATCTGACAACAAATGCAAGAATGGATTACAAAAACTGTCATCCAGCACCAGTCTTCGGGGAAAATCTAAGAAAGAAGATTGTTAACTGGACTTCTCTGCCTTGGCACTACTTACTGTTTGGGGCCCAGACTTCTCTGGAGAGTGATTAAATACTGTATATCTTATCTTTTGTTTGAGTCACTTGACACTGTGCATGAAGAGACCACAGTTTGTTGATAAACTGTTCCACCTATATTAAATTCTGAGGGTTTTGTTCAGCTCTCAATTTTTCACCTTCTGTCCCTGGCACAGCTGAGTGTCTGCTTGAAATTTGTTTTTCACTGCAGCACTTCCAGGCTTTTCCTCCCACAGCTGCTCAAAGTACTTGGATTCTTATTCCCTCACGCACCCCACTTTCTAGTTAGAAGCCTCTACTGGTTAAATGCTTAGCTTCATCATTCTTCCTATTCTAAAAGTGAAGGAAATCTGGAATGTACTGCCTTCCTCTGGGGGGCTCACTACTGCATTGTGTCCTGCTAAATCATTCTGTCAGGAACTATTTATCTGTGTGCCTGAGTATAACACTTCTCCAGACCAAACACTATGTCTTTTTGGACTAGTACCTCCAAACAGGTATGAAAGCAGACAGATATGATCCTTCCAATTTGTTCTGTTAACCTGCTCCCTCACCCATCTCCAAGTATGCAAGTAAAACATTGTTCCACTCTGTCAATTCTCCAGCATCATACTTTCTGGTTTAAAAGTTGAACCAATTCTCACAAAGATCTCTCAATCCTTGTTCTTTTTGCTTTTTTTTTTATTTTTGTTTTTGTTTTGTTTTTTTTTTCAATCCCCCAAATACGTTTCTCTGGCTTCTTGACTTTCAGGGAATGTTTTTCTTCAACGAAAAAATGAACACGTGTCATGTCTCAGTACTATTCTTAGTGTATGTACACATATGCTAAAGCCCAGTTTAGGAACAGAATACACAACATCATCATTTTCAATAGTGATTTGAAGACATAAAGTCTCCCCAGAGTATTCCAAACTACATGCAGAATATCAACATGACAGATAAAAGAAAACAATCTCAAAATGTCAGGAAAACATACTTAATAGATTTTTTGGGGAAAAAAATTAATTACTTTAATCTCTTACTGAATGATTTGGCCCTGAAAGTATTCCACACACTGTTAGAGAAACATGGAGGACGTTCACAAGACTATAACAAGAATGGAAACAAGCATCCTGCTTACTAAAAGACCAGACATTTGGTTCAAATAGAAATTATTACAGCATCAACTAAGGCAATCCTAAATGTTCAGAAATCATAGAACCAGTTAGTAAAGAATAATGATATTTCAACTTGCCATAGAATCTTTTTTTAATGATAATGTATTGTATTTCTACTTTATTTGAGTGGGGCTTTGTATCTTTAGGGTACATTCTGCTTACATACTCATACTTCTCTGCAGACTGAAATGAAAAACAGAAACAGTTTATTCATGATGCAGTCACAATGTTATACTTCTATACTTGGAAAAATAGAAGAAAAATGGGAAGATAAAGTTCCTTATTTAATCACAGGATTCCATCAGCTGAGAGTAATCAAGATAACAACAACAACAACAAAAAAAACCCAAAACCCGAAAACTGTAGAAAGTAGAAAGCACTTATTATCCTGAGCTGTTTGTCTTACAAAAAGTACAACGCATATGCTACCATATGTCTGACTGCCTGCCTGAAAGAGGGATGGATGCAGAGCTGACCTGTTCAGAGAGTCTTTGCCCGTAGAGAACAGGTGCCATACTGGTGCCAGATCCAGGCGAACGCCGTGGCTTCAGCCTGTTCTCTCTGACACAGAGGATGAGAAGCTGTCTCAGTATGGACACCCAAAAGCACGCACAAGTCACTTTCTAGCTTGTTTAATGTAAGTGATAAAAATAGCATGATATTTGCATTCTTTCCAAACGTCTCATTTGAGAGTAAAAATTCATTCTTTATGAATCACCACAATCTAAAGCTCATTATTTACCCTAATTCTGGTTTGAATTTGATCTTAGCAATAAAGGTCCTACTACACCCTTGCAGGGCAGTCAGCCAAAAAAGTAAGCTAACATTATCATCACCACAGTTTGACACGGTAATCCTGCCAGGCATTTTGCTTCATGCCATTGCCACACATGCAAACACAATAAAACCGCGTGGAGTGTACCCACAGCAATCTTGTTCTGCACTAGGTGTACCCACACTGAAATAGGCCAGTCATTTAAAAGTTCCTGGGTTTAATGTATTTCCAATACTAATGGCAATCGTGTCTCAAGTAAGCCTGAAATACTGAGTGTGGTGAGGAACTGACATTGCTAAAAGTGAATGGGAAGACTTTTCATTCAGATTCTGTTCTGTCCACTTCTTCCCCACTTCGGATGCTCTCAGGTTTGGCAACACTGACAATGAAGAGGTCAGTGCTGAGAGGGGATGACAACTGACTAGAGCAAAAAAACCCTCTACATAGGAGTCTAGCAACATTGCATGTTTTGGCTCTGTGAACCCAAATGATTAGAATGAGGGAATAAATAAGTCCTGCTATGAACGGTTGTTTCTGTATCACATAGTCTGCATGAATATATTCAACATGGAGAAGAGAACTGAGCAACACACACAGGTTCAAGAAAGACTCTCTACTTCCACAAGATGTTAATCATAAAGGCTTTGCCAGATTGACCACAGGTGGGTAGGTTTCTGCTTTAAGGTAGTCACAAAGACAAAACTTATTTTTAAGGAAATAATAATTCAGTCTTGCTTTCAGACTGCGAACAGAGATTAATTCCTTTGGGATTTGCTCATGATGAATGATACCTTAAGGGTAGTTTGCTAATTACTGTAGAAATAAAATCAGACAGAGCTCATTGCTATTGAAGCAATGAAACAAGTATATTTGTTCCTGTATAAATATGGCCTTGCATGTTTTGCAACCAAACCTCTTTGCAGAGATGCGGAAACATGAAAAGCTGAACAATCTGTCAATCTTAAATACATTAACAGTTACTCTAGCTTGCAAAGAAACTGAGAGGAGGTGATTTCAAGAAAGTCCTTGATACCTACAATTTCTACCTAGTAATTATGTCATCAGTTTCATCTTATCAGAAAGCAGCATTAAAAAAATTAAGGGGAAGAGCAAATGCTAGGACAGAAGCAAGCATTTAAATCAAAAAAGGGAATAATGATACTGTAGAGCTTCTAATTCTTATTCTTTTTGCTAAATAATGTTCCCTTATGCAGGCCACTTTAAAATGAAGAAGTGGCATCTGCTGTCTTCATGAGTATATGCATAATTATAGATAACCAGCTTACAGGTATTTCAGCCTGTATTATTAAACTCATCAGCTGAGAGTTGTTTGTAAGGCTCACTCACTCACAAAGAATTGTCCATTTCTAATGATATTAATTAGTAATCTTTGACCACAACAGACTTGAATACTTGAGCTAGCAGCAGAACTCTCGACCCTTGCTGTGAGTGACTTAAAGAGCTCAGTCTGTGTAGCTTATCAAAAAGACTGAGAGGTGACTTGATTACAGCATGTAAGTGTCTTCACGGGGAGGAAACACAAGGGCTCTCTAATCTAGCAGAGGCATGACAAAAATTGGGAGCTGAAAACTGAAGTCAAGTAAATTAAGCAGGAAATAAGGCACAATGTTTCTTAACTGTGAGGAAGAAAACCACTGGAATAAGCTCTAAATGAATCAATAGACTTTTGAGTTCCTTCAGACTCAAGCATAACACTGGATGCCTTTCAGGAAGTTATGCTTTAGCCAAACACAGTGTGCTTCAGCTGAAACACAGGTTATTGTTCTCAGCTACAGGGTATCTGGGGGAATTTAATGACCCATGATATGCAATAGGTCAGACTTCAGCATCTATTACTGCAGGAAAGGTAGCTTTTTCTTTTTTTACAATGGTGGATGATGTTTCTGCAGAACAGACAGACTTTCAAGCGCACACATCTTCTTTCAGGTCTGACATAAACTGAAGTAGCAACTTACAAGGCTAAAAACAAGCTGAAAATAGTTGCTCCAGGTGTGACTGTTGTTACCTGTGTTCCACATCCTGGGTTAAAATGGCACGGGGCAAAAGTGAGGTCTACTGGCATGGAGCAGGGTGCTTTGTCCCATACCTTTTTTAATGAGTGTTAGTGACAAAGGAATAGACTAGAACATGCTTTTCAACAACAAAACATGAACAGAACAACTGCTGCTTCTTCTGCTGCAGATCCCAGGTGTTTTGTTACAACCTGTAACAGGAATAGAGAAGTGTCTACACCTATTCAGACCTTTGTATTTTGAGTGCAAGGAAACTCTAAAAGGTTTCTGGTGAGAACCACAGTGCAAGCTCAACAGCTCTTTCCTACAGTTCAATTAGATCTTGTCATGGCAGAAGGAGGTCATATTTAAAGCAATATCAAAGGCTCCATTACCCATTATTAGTCTCCTGAACCATTTAGTCGTCTTCCCACACAACAGTTCAATGATTATATACTAGTAGTCAGAGTCAGAGAAATCCTCAGCAGGAGGTTCATAGGCATTATCCTATTATATCAGTGAAACTACATTGATGTATTGCAGCTGAGAAAAAACAGAAGTTTTGCCCTAGTCTTTGCCAAACAGGATTTTCCCATGGTCCCATCTGTTTGGTTTCCATTTTAAAGGTTAAGTATGGCAATAATAAGGAAAAAGTATGTCAATAATTTTTGCTATAACACTAACAATAAATACTACGATTGACAAAGCAGTTAGGCCACTTGTAGGCAAATCAAACTTTCAAACGTTCTTTATTTAAGTGGGGGAATTGAGAATAACAAAGTCAAAGAGGGTGTTACCTCTCTTTCAGGTTTCCAACAGCAGAAGTTAACTGGCTTCAACACACCTATACTAAATGAGGTACCCCATAGGCCTGCCTTGTGATGTTGAGATATTTACTCAACCAGGCTGTTATTTAACTTAGTATTTATTGATTGTCTGGTGAAGTAAACTGTTTGCTGGAGCAACACTAGTGAGTGTGCAGAACTCACCTCATTAACTGGTCTCTCCTGAGCTCCATACCGTAAGAAACTCTCATAGTAACAAAGTTCCTACAGCTCCTTAAGCAGACACTGAAAATTTTTAGTCTTTTCTCACTAACCCTTCTACAGAGCTCCACTGATAACTAACAAAATTTTGCAAACAAACTAAAATCATCAAACACAGAATGACTTTCACTGCTGAACATCAGCACGGTACAGGCAGACTTGCCCTTGTCCATCACTCATTCACGTTTTCCTCTTTACTGCTACCTTGTGCCCCAATTTATGGGCAGGAAAAGAGAGTAACTTTACAGGCTGCTTCTACAGATGAAGCATTACCAGAAGCACAGTGAACTTCAGTTCCCCTTGATTCCAACACAGACTGTCCAACTAGTATCAGCAGTGCAATTTTTGCACATTTTACGAATTGAAAGAGTACATCAACCCACAGCTGTTCTTCAGCCAATAATCAGTACAGCTTCTAAAAACAGGGTTTAATAGACTGGGATAACAACTTAATGGTAACTGGGTAACAGTAAGTTACTGTGCAGGCAACTGTGACTGTAGTAGCTCATACCTGTAGGTGCTTACAGACAGTGACTTTGTTTAACAAAGATGTTTAATTGTAACTTAAAGCACTTGCTTAATAAAGTGCCACAGCATAATGTAGCAGTGATGGTTCATGAAAAAGGCCAGTACTAGATATATTTTATCCAGTAAACAGAGGTAGGAGAAAACTCCATGAGCTTGCAAAATATGTTGCTTCATAAACTCTTTGTACTTAGACCAGAATTCTGTCAGCAGGTAATTGCACCTCAATACTCAGCAGTCCTATTCAGCTGCTGGAAGTACATGCTTGTGAATACACACAGTTTTACCTTTCTTACTACAGTGTATAAGGCTGCTAGTTTCTAACAGGTGTGGGTACACTTGCAGAGAATGCTACATTCTGTGCTGATTTAGAGCCTTAAAATAGCCCAAAATATTACTCCACCAAAACCTGTAGGAATTAATCCATTCCCCAATGATCGCAGTTCCAGATAAAATAACCCCTCAGAGACTACATATTTCAGTAGCAGCAGCAGCAAGTCAGTATAGCGAATGACTGAGTACTGAGTATCATCCTCATAGAAGTGGAGAAGAAATCTCAGTGGTCAAATCTATTCAATAAAAATGATGGACAAATGTCTGAAAAGGAGAACTTTCATTAGAATACCCATCCACTTGAGAGGAAGTGTACTGGTTCTGGCTGGGACAGAGCTAATTTTCTTCCTAGGAACTGCTATAGTGCATTTATGACTAAAAAGTTGTTGATAACACACCAGTGTTTTGGCTATTGCTGAACAGCACTTGAAGAGCATCAAGGCTTTCTCTTTCTCCCACTCTGACTCCTCCAGTAAGTAGGATGGGTGTGCACAGGAGGTTGGCAGGGTACACAGCTGACTAAAGTGGTATATCTCATACCATATGACATCGTGGTCAGCAACAAAAGCTCAGGGAAAGGAGGAGGAAGTGAGTGGTGGCAGCACTCAAGTTACGGTGTTTGTTTTCCCCAGCAACTGTCGGGTGTGCCACGCTTTGCTGGAAATGGCTGGAACTGGCCCTCTGATAGGAAGTGATTAATTAATTTATTCTTTTTGTTTGCTTGCATATGCAGGACTTTTTCACTTATTAAACTGTCCATATCTTGACACATGAGTTATCCACTTCTGCTCTTCTGATGCTCTCCCCATCCCACTGTGGAGAGAGTGAGTGAAAGGCATTTAGTTGGTCACTGGTGCAACTCACCACAAGAAGGAAAGAAGTCCAAATGCAGAAACCATGGGCATAGAAAAAGAAGATGGTGAGAATTACTAGGAGAGCCTTATGGAGTGTCCAGTTCTTGCATCCACTGAACCCCGTTCTACCTGAGGTAGAGAGGGACTGGCTCTGGAGTGGCAGATGAAAAAACACGCAATACATTTCCTTTCAGATGCCAGGAACAGAGAAAGTAAACAAGCCATTCAGGTGATGTTAAAGACATTTCAGCTAATGGATGGAGGCTTAAAATCCAAACTCAAAACGTCATCAAAACCAGAATGATTTGATTGTATCTAACCTGAGGAAAGCATAGGGAGTGTGCCTAAAGAAGAAAGAAACTAGCTGAGCTCAATGAAGGGGTCAGTTAAGTGCCCACGTTGTAGAGGCTTTCCCCCCACTTGTTTCTGCAGACGGGCAATACAATTACATAAGTTTATATATATATATATATCTTAAAGCAAAACTTACTGTAGGAATGGAAAGAATTTGAATCAATTCCTGTGCACTTCAAGCTCTTGTGACTTTACTGAGAAGTCCATAATACATTCCCAAGTCTCCATCTTGTAAGCCAAGCTTACAAGACAAGGCAGAGATGGTTTCCCTTGGCTCTGCACCACTTCTCAAGAGCTGCAGAAGTTTGGGGAGGGCAGAATCACCAGTAAGGGCAATTTAAAAAAAAAATACTAATAAGCTTTGTATGACAATATTATTCAGCAGATCCCAGGAGTTGTGTTGAATATTGTAGGAGCCATGTTACAAATTCCCAAGTCTTTCAGTACTTTGGGATGCACTAGGTATGGCTACATGAGGTTGTCCCTTGCTGCACGCAGAGCAAGGTGGCAATTAGAGATGTACAGCACCATTCCTGTTGTCATCCCTTTATTCCTCCTGGAATAAAAAGGCTCTAGGGTTCTGCTGTACAGTGATTTTAAAAAGAAAAATGAGCAGCAGGTCCTTCTCTGGGACCGCTCAAAACAGAGTTTAGCATAATTTCCATAGCCTAAATCACATTTTTATTCTGGTACCCACTGTTCTCCAGAGAAAATTAGAAACTAGGTTACATAGAAGAAACTGTTTGCTGTTCTGTCTTATCTAAAAATAATAAATTTGCTCACCTTAAACCTTGTATTACTTCCTGCACTTAAAATATATTCTATGTCTCTGGACCACATGTGACACAAAGTAAAAAAGTTTTGCTGAAGGCCTAGTTGTCCGCTTTATGTTTACTCTCAAAGAGAAAATACTGGCATTTTTTCCCTCCTAAAGTACCAAAGATAAAATGGAAATAACTACTCACAGACACCCTGGTTTTGTTAATCAGTGCTTCACTTCATTATACTTTAGTGCTCAGCCTAGCTTGTTTTTATAAGAATTATATGATCTCTTGAAAAGATCACTTGTGATAAGATGATAGGATCACCAAATAAAGTCTTCAGGAAGTAATATAGAGGTAAATGTATTTGCAAACCAGTTGTGAGGGCATAGACCTTATTCTAAAGAGATGGGGGTTATCAACAGCCAAATTGATTAGAAATATATGAATACAATCCTCTCAAAAGTGCCATTTTAAAATAAAAGCTTTGTAGAAATACGTCAATGAAGCTTAGGTCCGGGATTGAATTTCTTCTTAAGATGACATAGTATAGGATGTTCACCTGTGTGTGAGAGCCCTCACTTCAAAACCAACTGATTTAATGCAGGAATGTAATTCTAGGTTTTGCAGTTCCCAAGCAAGTGTCAGGCTGATAAGATACAGATCCTGTATTTTATAAGCACTACAGTTAAAGGCATTGCATCTGTATAAAGAAATTATCAGACCGTGCATGAAAAGAGAAGCATGTATAGGTACCATTCAAGTATGAAAACAGGCACACAGTTCATCCCACTTTAAATCAGACATTGAAAAGAGACCAGATTCCTACTTTCCTCCAGTGACTGTTAAGAGAATCTTAGGTCACTAGTTCAAATACAGTAAATGCAGGTGACATCTTCCCACTCTTTAGCTTTACAGTCTGTTGCTTAGCTCCAGATGAATCTAACCAGATCGTTAGAATCTAAGATGAGCCCTGCACATAGGATTTTAATTTTTTTTTTTTTTGTGGGTGGGAGTTGAATTTGAAAAATTAATAAGTGTAAAATTTGCTTAGAATAGAAACAAAAAGAAATATAGATCTTGATAATTTGGGGAGGACAGAACACAGCTGTAAAATTTCAGCCTTGCTAAAGCTGAACAAAGAGTACTGAAGAAATGTGCAGGATATGAATTAATATTCATTATACAACAGCAGTAAGAGTACACAGGTGCCAGAGACCTGATGACTGAGGAGACAAACCAGTGATGCCTAAAGCATATTCGGATGGCAGAATCCCTCAAAATCAGGTCTAGCTGCAGGCAGGAAAGATGAGGAACCTGTACCATTTTTCTCAGCTACAGAAAAAGAAATACAGCTTTTGCAACCTCATATATGTGTCACCCAGATCCTCAGACAGTCCAGACTACCAGACTGCTAATGAACTCCTGGTGAATCCAAGCAGAATATTGTCAGACAAGATAATAAAAATATTTTAAGTCAGTTGCTGCTAACTTTCTTACAGAAACACAAAACCAGCTCTTGTTCTCACTTGTTTTGTGTCTTTGGGAACATGGTACAGAGCAGACTTATAATTAATTTCTTGATATAAAATTTTCAAAGATTTTAAGTGTCTGAAATTGTTTAAAGCTTGTGGAAGGACACTCTGAACATATGAACAAATTTTGCATTACGTAATTTCAGGTATGCAGATGAGGATTTCATACTGGGTTAGTGCATTGCCTTCACATCACTGCTATCTAAGTGTTTTTATTGTGACAATGTTTTCTAAAACCCACACATCATACCCAACAGACAAGGATAAGTTTGCAGAGAGTGTGTGTTAGTGAACAACCACATAAAGAATTGTGCATTGTCTGAGGGGGAGTATTTTCGATAACAGCTTCTTAAAATCAGTTCAACCGTTGCTAAACAAATTTAATAATATATTTCCTGTATAATTAATTTACTTTAGTAATATTTAACTAGAAGGGGAAACCGCTCCCTGCTCCCTCCCGCTACCTTACCCTCCCC
>NW_010395925.1:64377-72657 GCF_000710305.1 Buceros rhinoceros silvestris
CTCCCCCCACCGCCCCCCACCCCCAAAAAAAAAAAAGGAATGTCTTTTTGGCATCTCACACTCACAGATTTCCTGGAACAAGTGGAAATTAAGAAGATGAAAAAGCCTTGTTTAACATATTCCAGAGACAGTTGCTTACTATTTTAAGAGATGCATTCCCAAGATAAGCTTTTAATTTTTTGTTGAGCAATAGAAAGTTTCAAGTAATTATTTTTTGCATGGCCTTTAACTTTTGGGGTTCATGTACCCCAGGAGACCAGGACAGCGGCCCTGACCTAATTATCTCATTTTATAAAATCTGTCATTCATTCAAGACTTAAGTCATCTTCTCTAATTAAAAGTTTCAGTAAGACTTGTTTACATAATTTGATCCAAAAAAAGGGAAGCATTCTACAGTTCCAAATTTCACTTAACTGCAGAAGTCTTGCAGAAATACTAAAACAAAAAAGAGACTAAGTGAAGAAAACCAAAACGAGATCATAACTTCTGCCAGAAAGTTCTACACAAGACTTACAAGAGGTACATAGCTGAGGCAAAAACCCTAAATCTATTACTCAAGCTCACATTTATTTCTATAAGAACATATTTGAGCATGAAAACCAGAGAATATTGGATTAGGGCTAGAATCCTTCCTAGAAACATTCATCTCTATGATTAGAAAAAGTATTTTCTAAAGAATGGACTTTTCAACTTAATCTAATTTTCAAAGTTTAACTCCTTGCCTTATGTAAGGAAGCTAACACACTCTGAAGCAGTTCTATAATTTCCTACAACTGATTGACAAAAGGACTTGCATTTTTTAAAAAAATTAAGTAATTAAATAGAGGTGAACTTTAAATTGTATAAAGTAAATTTGCAACTCTGACGTTGCTGTAGATCATCAATGTTAGTAGTAACACAATATCTTACAACTCTGGAAAGCAATCTGTCTTTTCCTAGACATATGAAAACCTCAGTCAATATTGCACGTTTAAAAATCAGTAGTGCCTGTCCCTCTGGGACAATAACGGATCTACTTTGTCAGCTCTACAAAGGTTGGAAGATCTGAATGCCTGCAAATAGGACACTGTTGGAAAGAATCAAACACAATTTCTGTGTGGTTTGGAGCCTTTATAGTTTGAGAAGGAAGTGTCTGAATTGCCTAGCTACCAGTGTAGGAGGAAGACACACCACCAGCCTGAGTGGCAGCTCAGCTTACACTTATGGAAGCATAAGCTTACACACAGCTTATAGAATTTCCATACCTTTTTTATTCAAATAGGCACAAATACTGCATATATGAAGATATTTAAATTTAACGCAAAAATAAGGTAAATAAGCACATGTAAGTAATGGTAAGTAATGCAAGTATGTTCCAGGAAGTTTACAAGGAATAGTATGTATTTCCAGTAAACAGAAGACAGCAGTGCTCACTCTGCTAGTTAGGAAGGCTGAAAAACTTGACAGGACAGAATAAGTACATTGCAAGCAATTCCCTTTCAGTTATGCTGCACAGGTATGGGTAGTGGAGGATTTACAACCTGAGCCCTTAAGGATCTGTGAAACCATTGGTGGTGGACTCTTGTAATGTGGAGAAAACAGACATCTGCAAAAGTATTGAAATAAGAAAGCAGAAGTGTGAAGTCTGGAAACACAAACATACAGAATCTTGGAAAGAAGGCAGTGAGGGAAGGTGGTAGAGTGCTTTAACGACCCCTAAGAAACCTGTCATGAGAGGAACAATAGGACGTTAGGGATAAAAGCTGCTGAACTTCATGAAGTGGTTTTGCACTTTTTGGATCTTGCATCCTGATGGTTTGCTGAAGAATCATTTGCTGCAGTGTAAATTACAGATCTTACTGTGTTGGTGCAACACCAGGTGAGATACACTTGTACTATGTTTATCCACATGATAATTTGAAAAGTCAATAAAATTTACAAAGGAACAACATATTTTCAGCTGACTAGGATTAAAATGATGAGGACTATGCTGAGAGGTAACTAATGAACAGGAAGAAATGTACTTGTGAATTTTATTAGCTCATTTTCTAGAGACAAGGAATCCACAGGGTGGATCTATGGGCAACATAGAAATATTTATTTCATTATGCATCCTTTCCCCGATGGGAGAGCAGTAAACAGCATCTCTGTTCAGAAGCTGGCCTCTCAGAGGCCACTTCCACTAACATGCAGAGCAGTCTGATCCCAGGAAGTTCAGAGTAACTCAGGATGAAATGAATGATACATCTTGCCCCTCACCTTTACCACGATGATTTGTCTCAGCCCTTTTATGGCAGATAGTCTGAAGTGGGAGAGGGGCGACAGGGTGTAGTTCAGTTTATTTGGAGCATACATGTATATTTTTCCCTAAGCAATATAGAACAGGGTATTTCTTGCTTACTAGTCAGACCTGACAGTTTCTGTCATTCCTTTGTCCTCACTGTATGTGTCTGCCTTCTCCACCTCACAGATACAGCCAAGCTGAAAACAAGACAGCTTTCATGCTTGTTCCCAAAGGGTTCAGTCTTCTTCACTTTACCCAAATTCAGATTAATCCAGTCTCTTTTTTCCATCCCCAGAATCATCTCTATATTGCACAGAATGATTTAAAGAATTTAAGAAGCAAGATCTATAACATGTCCCTCTTCTCCACCACATGATTAGTTATTTTCCTAGTTTGTCAGAATAATGAGAGCATTTAATGACAAAATCTTATTAAACCAAATTGCATTAAAACAACATCTACCCTCTTAGAATATTATGAATTTAAACTAGACAACATTAAATTCAAACTCCTGACAGAGTTTGATTGTTTTGTGCTAGATCAGGCTGGCATAGTCTGTATTTTCTCTGTGCCTTCTAATGAGGGAGAGCTATTTCTCTTGTGGAAGAAAAAGAGGTTTGATAGCAGGTGACTCAGTTAAAAATACGCTCCTTTAAACAAAGCAGACATAAAACCGCACTCTTGTTCTCTAAGGTTTTTTGTTTTGTTTTTTTACCACGTATTTTCAGTTGAATAAAAGAGGGGAATGTAAATATTACCTGCTGTGTTCTTTCTCCAGATATAGATATCCACAAGTTCAGATACTGGAAAAGATGTCATGTGGCCGTTCCAGCTGATGTCATTATACTATAAATAGATATCCACAGGCATAGGAAGGAACCTTGTTGTGCTGCTGTTCACAGTGATGACTGACTGTACCAATGTTTTCCCTTTTGGTAATATAATCTTTGTTAATGACTGCTTCCATCAATACTCTATTTTTGGAAAAGATATTTAATTATATGCCTGGTTTATCATTTCTTATATTAATTACATCTAGAGGTCATGTGCTAGCAGTTTTAATATTTAATGTTTTGAAAATAAATTAAAATACTTAATTTCAAGATGACTAATTTCCAGATATTACAAAAGGATTACAGAAACAATTACAGTCTATATTGTAAGTCTAGATTACTTAAATGATGGCTAAATGGAGGCTGGGACGTTCCTCATTAGGATACCAGCCCAAATCCATCTGGTTTACTAGAGTCAGAAAGCCAGTATCAAATATGTGTGGTTGAGTCATCGCTGGAACAATGAAACTGATTTAGGCTGGCATTTTCAAGGCATCCCAGAAGTACCTAATCTCCTTAGGTACCTTTGCAAATCCTAGTCCCAGCTCCTTTTTCACTTCACAAAGTCACTCACAGTGTAAAATCCTTGTGCCATTAAAATCAATGGGAATTCTGCCCTTGACTTCAGCAAGGCCAGAATTCAAAGCATGCAGGCCAAGTCTTACTTTGTTATTTTTTTTTTTTTTTTACAGCAGCCAGTTTCCAAGAAGGGGACTGACTATGTTAGAAGTGCTGTTTCCAAACTCTTCAGGAATTTTTTATTGCATCCCAATTTACATATTATTACTTACTATGCAAGAAGGGTAATGGTGGAAGGCAAGAAAGTCTGGAAACTAGAGCATGATCCGAGTATGAAAAATGTTGTTTGGATACATCCATTTGCCGAAAGACATTTTCTAATCAATTCCAGCAATGCCTGTAATTAAAGGCACAGCCCAACAGGATTTGTAATTAAGCTAGTTAGAAAAGATAGGGAAAAGCTGAACACCATTACTCGTTTTTACAGACGAAGAGCTAAGGCACAAAAATCTGAGATGTTTTTCAGACATTGTATAAGGAAGCAACCAACCCAAGAGCTGCTTCAAAATCCTCATCAAGTATAGTCATTTGACCCATCTGTCTATAGTCGTATTTTTGTTCAAATACTTACACGTTAAAATATTAAAATTTTCAAATAATACATCTGAGCATAAGAACCTCAAAACAAGTCGTTCTCAGAGTTTAAATGAAAGTTTTTAAATCTGGTGTAAGTCATCTCACCTGAGCACAAAGAGCTCAGCAGGATCCTGCTGATGAAACCAAACTGGATGGTGAGGTAAACATGTCAGAAGGGAGAACCATTTCACAGAGACAACTGGACAGGTTGGAAGAGTGGCTACCAAGACCAGAATGAAATTTAACAAAGTGCAAAGTCCTGCACCTGGGTCAAAATAACCAAAATACCAACACAGCCTAGGATCTATGTGGCTGGGGAACAGCCTTGCTGAAAGCAACCTGGTGGACTACAAGCCAAACATGAGTCAGCAGTGTGATACTGCTGCAACAAAGGCAAATTGGATCCTGTGAGACATCCACGGGGATGTTACAAACAGAGGTAGAGGTGCGATCATCCCATTCTACTCAGCACCTGTCAGGCCGCACGCAGAGCATTGTGCCCATTTTTGATCCCCACAACTCAGGAAAGACATGGACACACTGAAAAGGGTTCAAAGGAGGGTAACAAAGATGTTCAAAGGACTGGAGAACCTACCCAGTGCAGAAAGACTGAAGGAGTTAGGTCTTTCCTCTCTGGAGAAGGCTCAGAGAGGGCATCATCATGTTATTCCAGTATATAAAGGGTCGCTTCAAAGTGGACAGAGGCTCTACCTTCACGAGGAGCCACATAGATAGAGAAGACTAGGAAGTGCATTGGGAGTGGTTTCATCTTGATGTAAGAAATAACTTTTTTGCTGTAAGAGCAACTGTTCACAGGAACAACCTCCCTAGGGATGTGGTAGAGTCCCCATTGCTGTAGCTTTTCAAGATGTGATCGGACAGAGTGCTAGATAATCTCATCTAGGCTTCCTTTGCCGTGAAAGCTTAGACCAGATAATCTTCTGAGGTCCCTTCCAGCCTGGGCTATTTTATGATTGTATTATAAACTAGTAAATCACGGTTATCAGGAATTGGTAGTGCTGAGATAATTGTTAAAGATTCTAGTATTTACATAACTGAATATAATTCAATATTTAAATATTATAAGACTAAAAGCAACTTCTTCAGTATGTTCAGCTCTTCTGATTTCCACTGAGATAGTTTGGAATTGTTATTTATCAGCCCCCCAACCTCTGCACACTTACTCACCCATTCGTAATACTTTTAGGAGGTGCACTGGCAATCTGCTACTCTTCTGGCCTTGCAGGAGATCCCTAAACCACCATATTTTATTCTGTTCTTTGCAAAGGCAATCAATTTCACTTCAGCTACTTGCAACCCACTCGCTTCTTTGGGGGTATGATTATATTTTCTGCTCATACCTGATGGAACGTGGAAACAACCGTAGAGGTAAAAAAAAAAAACAAAAACCAAAAACCAAAATTAATTCAGGCAGAAACTCCTTGAAACATCTGGCCAGCTCTCTCCTCCATCCTGGTGTATCTCTGTCCAAGTCCATTCTATAAGCAGTGTTTTCCAGTCCTTGAATTTTT
Source organism: Buceros rhinoceros silvestris (assembly GCF_000710305.1). Lineage (NCBI taxonomy): Eukaryota > Metazoa > Chordata > Aves > Bucerotiformes > Bucerotidae > Buceros > Buceros rhinoceros. The sequence continues at coordinate 70,161 of NW_010395925.1, forward strand.
GATTGAGAACCAGCTTGGACTGCTTGTTCTGTGACAGCAGAGAGTGAATGCCCGACTGCTGAAGCAACAATCTATGCAACTGCTTTGAAAAATAAAAGGATTATGTGTGAAGGAGTAAGAAGGGACAGAGTAAGAGCAGAGGTGAGAGGATAATTGTAGGTAAATTGTAAACCGAGGTTTCTAATGGAAAGATGGAGAGTTTTTGCAATGAATTACCCTGTCTTGAGGGAATTTCCAGAGACTTCATTTTGCTTTCTGAGACAGAGAGTGGTTCAGTTACCAGAATACATCTCAGTCACTGGGAATGATTCTGGTGGAATTATTTGCAACCCAAAAAGTTTACCAGAATCAAACTTTTACATTCATGTCCCACAACAAATCCAGATGAATTAACACTGTTGAGAGGGAAAATGTTTACTGACACAAACAAGCTGGGACCACAATATGTGAGGAAAACTGATCATGCAATTTTTCCTCCTAGTATGACACTTCCAGACACTTTCTCAGACTGAAATGCTGTTTTGAAAACAACTGTCTACGAAGAATTGATCACAACAGTGATTTGTCAGAGGTAGTCAATATAAGATAAGGACAAATCCACTCTGTCTTCTTGCGTCACAGCAATAAGATTCTTAAATTTCCAGTGTGTAGTGAGTCATCCAGATTCTGGCTGAAATCAAATCTAGCAATTGCAAGTCTTCTGTCTTTGGCAGACTGTGAGAAACTTTGACCTGCTTGCAGTGACTGATTTTTATTTCACACTCAGAATGTTTAAGAGCTAGTCCTCTGGAGTTGCTGGTTTTGTTCTGCAATTCTGTACAGCAAAACCCATTTCTTGAAATATGTTTTTCTGCCTTTAGGAGTACCTTGTATAAGGATTCCTGCATGGAAAGAAGACTCTCAACTCTTGTCTATCCATGAATGGTTCACCAGGCAAGAGTGAACATCTACTTCATTTATCATGCTGTGTTGTCCAAGCTCCTAACATAATAGTCCCGTGACGATGTTCATCTTTGGTGTACTGACTACCAGATATTTTTGTGGCTCATGAACTAATAACTCAGCATGTACTGTAGAAATGCAAAGGGAAAGTATCACCTGGAAGCAGTGGTGAGATTTGCCTGAAAACTTTAAGAGAGAGATCGCTTTTAATTCTGGATATAGAGTCACAGGGAAATACTGCTGACACCATCTGTCTTCCAACACTCAAATTCTATGAATAAAGTGTTGTGTTAAATTCCTACCTCATTAAATCAGCTGTTTAGCTCTGTTGGGTTCTGCTACTTCAACTCTGATCTGCATTTACAATGTTGTCTGTAATACCTTGTAAGGCAAACAAAATGTCTGAACTATGAGGAATAATGTAATACAAAAGTCAGGCCAGCTACATTCTTGTCTAGTTAAGTACATTTTTACATTCTTTACTGAATACTTGTTGAGCAGCATAATTTTTTAATGCAGTGTTGATGTTGGGAGGAGCAATCAGCTTCCCAAAATTTCAGAAAGGTCAAAATATCTCTGGAGTTTTGCAAGAAAAAATTCCTTGTCAGCACCATTCAGGAGCTGTTAACCACAGGAGCGTGGAAAAAAGTCTAAGAACAGGGCTATATCTTTGAAAGAGAAAGTTGCCATTGAAAGGCCTTAGATTGGCATCACTGGAGATTTTGACGGATGATTAAGACAAATACTATCTGGACAAGCAACAGAAAAATGGCCCAATATGCTATTGTCTATCAGTCCTGGCCCTTAAACTCCACTTGTAAGTGACTGTCAAGATAGGATGGTTTCTGTCACAAGTCCATTTATTCCCCTTTAAAAGGACAGGATGTTTGGCAGTGACTGGATTCTCCAGAAAAAATTATTAAAAGAACTGTTCTCTTCTCAGACTTTTCGTGCAATCAACTTGGTTAACTAAGCAGCTGGGATATTGTATGCACTAATGATCACTAACATTTCAGCCCTCATTGTGGAGATTCAAGTTTTGTATCTCATCTTATATTTTGAATTTAAATATAGCAGTGTATTTTTGTTCTGTTCTTGCAGTGCACGGCAAAATAGATGGGCATCAGTGTGCAGAAAGATTGAACAGAGTTCATGAAGTACATCATTTGATACAAACTACCAAGACACTAAGTCCATTGTACAAATAAAATACTGTTCCTATAAATAATATACTGTTCATATAAAATACTCCAAAAAGTGGTAAGATAGGAACAGTTCTGTTTTCTCTTAAATATTGATTTTTTTGTGTTTGCAGAATTTTGCCTAAAGCCTTTGGTTTACAATGAGAGTGTTAGGAGACCAAAGACAATTTGAAGAGTGTGACACAGAATGGGGAAAGGATAAACTTTCTAGTGGGTCCTTCTAAAACATGTATTACATGTCCTTCTGTTGCTGCAGAAAGGAAACTGTATCTAGTTGATCCCACCAGTACTTTGTCACTGCTTCCAAAATTGAGTCATTACATAGATAGGAATGTCTCTCTGCACTCAGGAAT
>NW_010395925.1:72742-98712 GCF_000710305.1 Buceros rhinoceros silvestris
AGGAATGCCCTTTGGACACTAATATCAAAATTAAAAGGACAGCAGGGGTTACTTTTTCCACCATTTTTGTATTTCATTCTCCTTCCAGTTATTGCAAAATCAGAATTATCATGCTGATTTTTATTCATGGAGCTCATATAGATCATCATCTTGGCTCTGAAATACAGCAGATTTTATCATTAGTTGTTTCTTAAAATATCTTCAACCTCTTTCTCAATCAAGTGATACAAATAGAATACAATGCAAAATAGAAGCACACTTACTAGAAGTTTTTTGGGAGTGTTGCCTCTCTCTTTGATTATTAAAGAACATTTTTGATGGCTTGCAAAAGCAAAGGAATACATTTGCCAGTCCCTTGACACTCCTCTGCAAGTGTATGTGGCTGATATGAATTCTGTCACGAGACAGTGGGAAAAATTTTTGTTGGTGCCCATTGTGAAAAGATTGGCAGCACATCAGTGTTTATATCCCATTATGGGTCTCCTGAGCTGCTTATCTTTCTCAAGTGCTAGCACTCATCTTAGGCAAAACCTTCATCCTTCCATAAACCTAGTGTCTATCTTGGGTCAAGTCATTTGGGGCCAGATCTAGGCACTATGTGGCAATGCTGAGTATGATGGTCATGCTATGTGGTATAAGTGGAATTTGCCTTTCTCTGCCCCTCCCCCTGGTAATAGGAATGGTGTCAGAAGCCAAGAAGAAAGATAAAGAAAAGCAAGGAGAACAGGAAAATAAATTTAAAAAAATAAATAGATTCTGGAGACAGAGATCTCCACCCAAGGCATTTCAGTAGAAGTTGGGATGAAAGAAATGGGACAGAAGGGAATAGTACAGAAGCAAGTAGCAGAAAGGAAGCATTAAAGAATGATAATGCTTACAGCATTCTTTTTTGTGATTATCTATTAAAAACTATTCTGTTTGAATTAAGGTGTCTCAAAACCAGTCAGATATCGTTAAGGTATCTATTTACTCTGCATCCGCAACTTCATACCACAGCCTGGGCTTTGGCTCAGACATATTCTAAACTCTCCATTTTATCCAAATTAAGACACAGGATATATGTCTCTATGGCTGGCTATCATGGGTGTAAGAGTCTTTTCACCTGAAGACAAACTGAATCCTAAATGATCTTACCTCCTTCGTCTGAACTGAAACAGATCATCAGAACTGCTCACAGGGCTGGTGCCAGTTTTAGAGGTAGGTTAACAAGTAACAGTTCTGTAAACACATCTTTCATAGTCAGTTCACACAGCTTGAGTATCTGAGCTCCCTCCCACCTTGTTCCCTTGGCAATTCTGGAAGGTAACTGAGGAAGGGATGACAGATCCATAAATATTAGTCAGGTTTTGAGTTTAAAGTCAGTGAATAGTGAGCTCAGGGACAGTCACCAGACGTTGCCCCCTACCCGGGATAAAAACTGAGTAAAGACACAATCACTGATACCATGAATCATGTTTTGTGAACCTCCAACATCAGTTTACAGATCCTCGGAATAAAATAAAAAAATCCCCAAGGAGATTTAAGATGATAATTTAGCATGGGTTTCCTCATTGTGAAAATGTCCTTGCTGTCATAGAACTGCATCAGATCTTTAACATTCTTTCCATTTAGCTCATTTTTACTGTATTAATAAAATGATGACTTTCTAAAGTAAAACCAGATCTGATAACTCCCACACAGAGAAGAATAAACTGAAAGCCAGCATGTTAAAAGTGTTATAATTTGCATTCATATAGTGCCTTTCATCAAAGAATCTCAAAATATTTTTAAAATGGCTATTATTCAGTTTTTCAGAGGAGAAAGCAAAAAAAAAAAAAGACACACAATTATGAAGATTAACACTGTTCAACTTGGATATAAATATTAGATATTAAAAACACGGCCAGCATTCCGAATATGTGAATACATACAGCTGCTAGTACTTCTGAAAATCAGGCCACTGCTGGCTTTCAGGTCAACAAAAGATAATGGCTAAAATTAACTAATTTCTTTTTAAACTAGTTGTTATTAAAGATTTTAATTGCTTAGGATTATGGCTGGTTGAATAATGAAAAGTTTTTTCATGCCAGATTTTGAAGTCTCAAGTTCAAGTTCATTCCTAAGGACTTGAAACAAATTATTTCAATTCTCTATTTATTAAGCAATAGTTTACAAGTCAATGATTAATCTTATTTCTTGTTTGGCTTTCAGATAAACCAGAAGGACTATTAGGATTATTAGGAGGGTTAGTTTTAAAATTGTAAATAAATCATAGGTTCCCCCTCCCCCATTATCTGCAGTTTCATGCTGAGCAGAGATGAGTCAATCTACTTTCCCACAGTAACTTTGTAGACAAGACAAAGCATGGCTCATTTGCCGCTTCTAGGCATTTCTATAAAATTACATACTTTGCTGCAGAGGTTCTTGAAGTTTAAGCTCCAGCAGCAAATGCTACCCATTCTGTTCAGGTCCTCCATGAAAGGCCTAAAGGTCTGCAAGACATGCAAGTGTCTAACCAGAAAGCAAATTGTTGGACAGGATGGAGAAGCAATGAGGGAAATACCCCACTCCAAAAGCAGATGCTGGAGCAGGAGATCTATGCTAACCCAGGAGAAGGTGGGATACCGTTTTGTCAGGCTGATACAGCACTCTGTCTTTCCTTCCTGTTCAAGTTCAAGGGGAAGGGAAAGAAGGTAACTTTAACCTTCCAAAATGTCTTAAAGTCTGTGAGGTTTTGAACAATCTAGAGATGCAGGTTCAAATGAACTTAAGCCTTGTTCTTATTTCCTGGATAAAGTGGCTAAAAAATGAGCACATCGAGCAAAAAGATGCAATGCACCATTGCTAACATCTTTTTTCAGAAAAGACCACCCAGCTCTGTTCAGTGTTTTGCCACACACACACAAAAATGTATGCAGATGTGGGCAGCTCTCAGCTCTGTTCATTCCTCTTGTGGTTTAACCCCAGTAGGTAGCTCAGCCCCAAGTATCCACTTGTTTACTCCACCCACTGAGATGGGGGGAAGAACTGTAAGGGTGAAACTGAGAAAATTTGTGAGTTGAGGTAAAGGCTCAAACTGTAATAGGTAAAGCAAAGCTGTGCATGCAAGCAAAGCAAAACAAGGAATTCATTCACTACTTCCCGTTGACAGGCCAATGTTCATCCTTCTCCAGGAAAGCAGAGCTCCATTACACGGAACAGTTACTTGGGAAAACAAACACCATGACTCTGAACGTCTCTCCTTACTCCTTCTTCCCCAGTTTTTATCACTGAGCACTACATCACATAGTCTGGAATATCCCTTTGGTCAGCAGGGGTCAGCTTTCCCAGCTGTGTCCTCTCCCAGCCTCTTGTGCACCCCACACCACAAAGAGAACCCCAGTCCAAAGCAGAGCGGTATGAGAAGCAGTGAAATCCTTGAGACTGCGTAAGCACTGCTCTGCAATAGCTAAAACAGCTATTCCAATAGCTGTTGTTGTCACCACCCTTCTGGTCTGAAATCTAAAACATAGCACCATAGGAGCTTCTATGAACTCTGTCACAGCCAAAACCAGACTGAAGCATGGCAAAGGGATTTTTGGTCCATCCTTTAAGAAGCTTCCTGCTACTTTCTCCCTCCAGCTGCAGAAAAAACCCCTTTACATCTCAAGCACATCTTTGCCCAAGCTGGTATGATTATCATTCTACTCAAAATCCCGGCTGAACCTCCCATATCTTTTAACACTTGTTTACTCACCATCAATTTCTACTGCCATAAGTCTTTATCATAGTCTACTTGGCAAACTGCATCTATTAAACTGTCACTTTGGGGTGAGGCAGTTCAAGGAGGAGGGTCTTCAAACGGAGAGTGCAGCCTGAAGTGTAGATGGTGAGGATGTTAAAAAGTAGCCCTGTCATTGTAAGTGGCATCGTGATACTGAAAAGAAGTCTATTCAGACTACATGTTGGTAAAACTCATGCTGATGGAAAAAATGGAAATGTATAGCATTTGTTATTCACCATGTTTCAAAGGACCTTTGCAGTTTGCAACACTCGGAGAATCTGTTAATTTTCAATTCATTCTATCAAGAATGCTGCCTTGATTCATCCCTAATTTTACTGCACCTGACCATGAAGAGTTGCATTTATCCCATGCACAGGGCCAAGGAAAAAACAAAACAAAAAACCCCAAAACTGCACAAATTTAAAAAATGGACCTTCTGGACCTTCTTTGTTTTATTTTCTTGCTTTAACACTTCATTAACTTATCAGCTTGGAAACATAGAGTTTACCCCTAGCCAATTCCCATCTGATTCCTCAACCGATTATTTGCAAGCAGAAAGTCCCTTATTACTACTAGGGTTGTTGGGCTTTTTTTTTTCTGTTGTCAATCATTTATACTATTCTTAAAGTGAAATGTACCAGTTCAGAAACAACTCCCAGTAGGCAACTCCTGCCCAGGCATGACCGCAAAACTGAGTGCTGTCTTCATTGAAGAGATGCAAACATTGAAGCTCTCTGGCACTAGTATTTCACAAGGGAACTTGCTTTGTACATGGGACTGTGGTAAATGATCACGTATAAGTCAAAGCAGCAACAAGTACTTGAAAAGCTACTAACAGTTTGATTTCTGCCTGAAAGTTCTCAGTCATTCTCAGACACCATCTTCTGCTTCAACGTACACACAATTCTTCTGGAACGAATATATTTTGGCTATGGTCAAAGCAAACTCAATGGCAATATCAAGCCATTTTATTAGAAATTCTAGTGTATTTTCAAAGCCGAGGGATGCTTCCTATTTCAATTTGATCCTGGCAGAAAAATAATCAGGTGAACATGTTATTACAGTTCAGCTTTCCCCTTACTGAGTCAAGGCTGATAAAGACATTAAGGTGTTACACCTGCTGTCTGAAAAAATATTCAAAAGCAATGCTGACAGATGAATTTGCAAGTCTGCTACCTTGATATTAAATAGTCTGTGTAGCATAGGAAAGTCTCGTTACAAAGATCTTGTGGCTCAGTCAGTTCAAGTTCCTCCTCCAGCTGTTCATCAGAAATTGAAACTGTGGCTATCAACCCCAGAAAGATGTCTCAAGGCAAACTGCACACGTTTATGATCAAAAGCTAATGAAAAGGTTAGTAATCTATGCCGAGGACAGCTGGAAAGATCACCCTGGAGACAAAACTGTGACCACCTTGAATGCACAAGCTATCTTTTTGCTAACAGTGAGTATCAAAAATGTACAATGAAGAAATTTGAAAGGTAGAAAGAAACGTTTGTGTCCAGATTTCACTGCGTTCACTTCTTTTCATACACACTAACAGACCTCTGTCAGCCTTTGAGTAACAATGCCATGAGTGTTTCTTAGCTGAAATGAAGGGTAAGAACAGAATGAGGAATCTGTAACAAGTAGAAAACCCTTTGCTAAGACACTACTGCACAAAGTTAGTTTCACTAACTTAAACCACACCTCAACATTTTACTAAAACCTGAAATCTCCTGTGAGCTCTTCGCTGCCCGTATGTTGTACAAACACTGGATAGCTGATGAAATACCTACTCCATACATTTAAAAGGCAGCTTTTACTGATTTTGTTCTTTAGCACTGGTTTGGCTCAGCTCAATTCTCATCATTTTTTCACAGACCTTTTGTTCAACCACAGACACCTTCATTCTTTGTTGGGCTACTCCCCAGTCTCAGACGAATGACACTCCTCCTTCCTGGGAGCAGTGATGAGAATATGCTGGGTGCTCTTTTGGTTGGAAGAGACCTTTAAGATCATCAAATTCAGCTGTTAACCCAGCACTGCCAGGACACCACTAAGCTGTGTCCCTAAGCACCACGTCTACACATCCTATAAGTACCTCCAGGGATGGGGACTTCACCACTTTCCTGGGCAGCCAGGTCCAATGATTTACAACCCTTTCAGTAAAGAAATTTTCTTGATATCCAAACTAAACCTCCTCTGGCACAACTTGAGGCCATTTTTTTTCATCTTATCTCTTGTTACTTGGAAGAACAGTCTGACCCCCACCTTGCTACAACCCCTTTCAGGTAACTGCAGAGAGCAATAAGGTCTCCCCTCAGCCTCCTTTCCTCCAGGTTAAACAATCCCAGTTCCCTCAGCTGCTCCTCAGAGGACTTGTTCTCTAGACCCTTCACCAGCTTCATTGTCTTTCTTTGGACAAGCACCAGCACCCCAACATCCTTCTTGTAGTCAGAGGCCCAAAACTGGACACAGTATTTGAGGTGCAGCCTCACCAGTGACAATCACAGGAGAAGAATCACTGTCCCAGTCCTGCTGGTCACACAGGATTTGTATATTTGTTTGTATATTTCTGATGCAAACCAGGATGCTGTTGGATTTCTTGGCCCCCTGGCACATTCTTGTCTCATACTCAGACAGGTGTTGACCAACACTACCATGTCCTTTTCTGCTGAGCAGCTTTCCAGCCACTCTTCCTGAAATCTGTAGCATTGCAGGGGATTGTTGTCTCCTAAGCGCAGGACTCAACGCTTGGCCATGTTGAACCTCACACCATTGGCCCCAGGCCATTGATCCAGCCTGTCCATATCCCTCTGTAAAGCCTCCCTACCCTCAAGCAGATGAACACACCCCTCTAACTTGGTGTCATATGCAATCTTAGTGAGAATACACTCAACCCCCTTGATCATTGATGAAAATATTACAGAGAACAGGCCTCAGTACTGAGCCCTGGGGAACACCACTTCCAGCTGGACACCAGCTGGGTTTAACTCGATTCACCACGATTCTTTTGGCCTGGACATCCCACCAGTTTTTACCCAGTAAAGAGTACCACAGTCCAAGACACAAGCAGCCAGTTTCTCCAGGAGTGTGTGTTGAAGTGGTGCAATAAGTCACTTATTATGGGAGCTTTGTTCCACTCCCTGTCTCTGTCTTCCAGCTCAGGGGGCTGGGCATTCAGAGAACAACTGGTCTTAAAATTAAAGACCGAAGAAAAGAAGGCATTAAGTACCTCAGCTTTTTCCTCATCCCCCAGCATCCAGCAAAGGATGGAGGTTCTCCTTAGTCCTCCATTTTCTGTTAATGTATTTATAGAAACATTTTAAACCAGCTGGACACCAGCTGGGTTTAACTCGATTCACCACGATTCTTTTGGCCTGGACATCCCACCAGTTTTTACCCAGTAAAGAGTACCACAGTCCAAGACACAAGCAGCCAGTTTCTCCAGGAGTGTGTGTTGAAGTGGTGCAATAAGTCACTTATTATGGGAGCTTTGTTCCACTCCCTGTCTCTGTCTTCCAGCTCAGGGGGCTGGGCATTCAGAGAACAACTGGTCTTAAAATTAAAGACCGAAGAAAAGAAGGCATTAAGTACCTCAGCTTTTTCCTCATCCCCCAGCATCCAGCAAAGGATGGAGGTTCTCCTTAGTCCTCCATTTTCTGTTAATGTATTTATAGAAACATTTTAAATTGTCTTTTACAGCAGTAGCCAAATTAAGTTCTAGTTGGGTTTTGTCCTTTCTAATTTTCTCCCTGCACAGCCTCAAAAAAATTCTTGTAGTCTTCCTAAGTGTCCTGACCCTTCTTCTATAGGCCATAGACTTTCCTTTTCTTCTTGAGTTCCAGCCAAAGCTCTCTGTTTAGTCAGACTGATCTTCTACCCTGTCAGCTGGTCCTGCGGCACATTGGGATGGCTTGTTCTTGAGCTTTTAAGATTTTCCTCCTATAGAATGACCATCCTTCCTGGACTCCTTTGTCCTTCAGGACTGCCTCCCAAGTGATTCTGCCAACAAGTCTCCTAAATAGGCTGAAGTCTGCCCTCCACACATCCAAGGTGTTAATTCTACTGATCCCACTCCTTGCTTCCTCAAGAACTGAAAACTCCAGCATTTCATGATCACTATAGCCAAGAGAGCCTCCAATCTTCACATCACCCGTAAGTCCATCTCTGCAAACAACAGGTCTAGCAGGGAGCTTTCCCTATTTGGCTCACTCACCAGCAGTGAGGAGGTGAGGAGGTGTGACATATACTTAACCAGAATGAAACTTTTTCAGATTTATAATTTTTGTTCTCTCCCACAATTTCTGGACTTTACACCTATCCTATTACAAAATTTTATTACGCTTTGCATGTCCAAACAAGGTATTATAAGTAGCAGATTATCTGTAAAACAGTTAAAAGTTGTCTTTAAGTTAGGAAGCGGATAAAGAATTCCATTCACTGTACTGTTGGATAGTGGAACTTCCTTATGCTTTAGAATCCCTCTAGATTAATGTAATTGCTGCAGATTCCGAGGTGGTAAGAAACTTGTATAAACATTTTAACTAACTTCCAAAAGCTGGCTTGCTTCCTCCGTTGGTGTCTTGCATAGCTACATGTGTTATACTCTTGTCTGGTGAACAATATTCGTTAAGTTCCACATCTCATACTTCATATACTGTATTACATGTGTTAACAGTTCCGTAATGCTCTGCATATTCTATCTGGCAATACTTTAAGTTTAGGTTATGTTACATATTAAAAACTGTGCAAGTCAGAATGTGACTTTATAAAAGTCACTCAAGATTTTGCAGCATCCAAATGTCTCTCAAATGCAGGACATCAACTGTTCAAATTACATGGGCATCTTTGAAACTGAGCCTTTTTTAATATGCTTACTTATTGCTCAGAAGGGCTTTTATACTGATTTGTGCTTTCAGCACTGTCTGGAATAGGATGTTGCATTTATTTAGGAGTGACATGTAAGCATTTGCCACTTCCTACAGATTTGCGATATCCAGGGGCAAAGACTAGGGAGGTGTTTGTATTGTTTACTGTGTGTGAGGAAATAGAAAAAGGAGAATAAACCAAAACTTTCTTGAAATGCCACTGAATGACACATACTCTTTTCTGAATTTTCAGAGGTCCTTCACATATAAAAAACAACCGGTGGCTCACCAGAACAAGTTGCCTGGCCACTTCTCTATCACCATTCTTCCAAGGAAACCACTCAGAAATGAGATCTGATGAGTTGCTCTGAATTGCTCCCTTTCTTCAACACCTTTTCACTTTTTCTCCGTAATAAGGAGATACCTGCTGTCACCTGGCAAAATGTAGTCAGTGTCAATCCACCATTTGTAAATTTGGTCCTGTCCTGGACTGTGATGCAAGCTGAATCATGCTTGACTGCTCTTCTCTGTGACCAGATGTATGCCCCGTCGTGTGGTCAATGTATGACTGTGTGTTTGCATTTCATGTCTCCCTGCAAGAAACATCCCTGCACAGCACCACGTATCTTTAGTGACTTTATCTCTAGACTAGATAGCAGCTGTACCGTGAATGCCTCCACCATGGTAGTATAAACTTCTCAAGCTAACAAAATGTATATGATTGAATATACACTGATTAAATAACTGATATAAGGGGGTGGTTTGATTTGCTGAGAGTTCATGACTGGAACAGGTAGTGCAGCTTTTGGATCTGGACGTATACAGATCAGCATAACATATATATAAACCAAACACACAGCTACAGTTTTCTACAAATTAAAATGCTGGATCCTTGAAATCACAGGGAGTTTTGTCTTTGTCTTTAACGAATATTTCAAAGGAAATCCTGGTGCAAAGTTCTTTGTTACAGGTTTAAACACGTGCTTAAGTATTTTGTTGAGTCAAAGCCACACATTAGGTACACAAAGGATGTTTTAATCCACAGTTAACATGGTTTTACTGATCAGCTTATACACAAATAAAGTACTATTCATTTTAATCCTTTAATGGCTATATCTTTATGGAAGATATAAAGAAATTAACTGAGCAGTTTCACAACAAGAGATTTAAATTTCAACAAGTCAAACATTAAATAACTGACTTGTGCTGTGGACCTGTGAACACATATAATTATCCTGACCTCCTTTTAAAGAATATGTATGTGTTAAGTTTCAGCTATTTAATATCTAAAGTTATTAAACATTATGAAAATTAACCATATACTTAAGTTAAATGTCAAGAGACAGAACTTTGCAGCTTGATATTACCACATAGCATTATATTATGAGATAGATATATATAAAAGCAAGAGTTAGAACAACATATTAAAAAGGTATCTAATTGTTAGTATATTAAGTTGCTTCATAGTTAAAACATGCATAAGAGAAAACAAAAATTGACTCGTCATTTAAATGAACATTGAGGGGACACACACAGGTGACCTCAGGGGAAGAAGAAACACTTTGTTTAATGCAGATATTTGGTTTCCAAACAAACTTCAGGTCACTTACAATAGTTTTTCTTCCTGGTTTTTCTAAAGCACAGCAAATCAGAAATACCAGTTCCTAGTCCTAGAAACTTTGCCTTGAACTTTCAAATTGCATAAAATCTCTGGCAAATTCGTGATATATTTAGCCATTAATTAATCCAGACAGCAAATATCTGACCTCCCAGTTTATTAACTAATTAGCAGGTCAAATCAACTGCCAGAATTGAGAATATTTAATACTCAAGAATGCAAATCAGCATGGCCCACACTAGTGATAATAATCTCCTTATGTTACACCTACCTCGGTATTTCACTAGTAATGGTTGAACAGCCTCATTTATGTATCGACTGTTTTAGAAAATGTGCCCTAACATGTCCCAAGGTGCATATACAAAATGCAATAACTTGCACAGAAATAATGCCCTACAGTATAATAATATACGTGCATAGGAAAAAATGTATGGTATGTAAAAATCATTCAAACAGTAAAATGGATAGTGACGCAGAAATGTTTTCAGATACGGGTTGATGCACTCCAGACCTACTCACCCAATGCTACTAAGAATTCAGAATACACCCTTTAGGGAACATCTAAAGATAAATCAGAGAGATCATCTGAAACAATAGTTCTCTCCCACTTCTGTTTTCCATGCGTGCTTGCCAGGAAGTTATGTGACACACACTAGCTGTGAATACTCTTTAGGGCCTAATTTTTTTTTCCTATGCAGATACATGATGTACACAGGAAGAGCACTGAACAATTTTTCCACACAGAAACGTCTTACCGCCAATTTTTATTTCTTGTATCATTCCTTATCTTCTCTTATTTCTTCACTAAACAGCTTAGAAATTTTGTATTGTTCACTTCAGTGATATGCATCTTACTACAACGAGATCCAACAAAATAATTTGGTTTTCATAATAAAAGTACTCTGACATCTGTCACTACACATAGTGTTACAACTTTACATCATGACTCTATTTTCTTTAATACTTATAAGGCAAAGAATGTTACCCATTTTTTACAGCTACATTTTCCAGCTATGCAAAAGAGAATCAAAAAATTGCTTAATGCCATAAATATGAGGGAAAATTTGAAATATTTGCATTTTTGGACAAAAACGTAGCATCACTACAAGGGGAAAATTGAAATTACAGCACTTAATTTTAAATTCTCAGTAGCCTTTGAGGGTCAGGCATCCTAGCAATCCCGACCCAGCAGTTAAAATTAAAAACATCACTTTCGGCTATCATGGGTTTTGTTGCCACTTCCAGAGTAGAAGTGTAAGACACAAAGAGAGGTTATCATACCACCACTGCAAGAGTTTGAAGTTTCATTTCAGATATATATATTAGTCATATGATAATATATATGAAATTAAAACCACACTAATTCCCAACTAGAAGCCTTTCTAGCTATCATATGATTACAATCAATAGTGAGTTATTGCCTATGACCTCTCCTCTCGACACTGTAGATATTAAGTCAGAAAAGTCAGTCCTGTTTCTTGGTCTCTCAATTTTTTTTATAACAATTCTCAGTAAATTTGATATGCTTTATAATGTCATGTTAAATTTTTATTTGGATGGATAAATGAGAATATCAGATAAAGACCCATGTCACACAAATTACTTCAATTCTATTTCATTTTCAAAAGGTGTTTTTACAGAAACCTTTCCACCTATGTTTCAGAAAAATTATGCTGTTTGTCTTCTTATGCTTTATTGACTTTAATTGTAGAGTTTGAAAACAAAGAAATAAAGTGTAATTTAAAAAATATTAAATTTTAAAAATGCAAAAGGGCAATTCTGAATGGATCAATAGATGTATGTGATAATTAACTCAATGTTGTATGCATGCATGTTATTTATGCTGTTTAAACTTTATGTGCATTATATGTAAAAAACACTCCTTGGAGGAAAATCTGAAGTTGATTTTTTTTTTATCTCTCTTTTTTTCTTAGCAAATGCAGACATATTATTTCTGGGATGTACTGCTATACTAATAGAGAATCCTATATCAATTGTGTAGGACACTGGGGGAATAAGGTTTCTGGTGCAAGGTTTTCAAATTGATCGTAGTCCAGCTTCTAATCTTCTACTAAAGAGGCATTTCATTCTTCCTATACATCTCTAGATTGATTCTTCTGTTTTGGTGCAACAAGTAGTACAGCATTAGGTTATTCTAGCATTACAGACAGCATTTCCAAGCTACCTACCTTTCAGTTCGTACTCTGTTTCACAATTTGGTAGAATTGGACTCGTAGATTCCTTGAATTTTCTGAAGCTATGGGACTCCCTGAGATCAACTACAAGACTAGAGGAATCAAAAGAGGTCAGAGCTTTTAGAGCAAGTGATAACCCAACAGAAGCAAACATCTACATCTAATTTCTAGAATGAATAGTGCCTAGGGGCAGTATGGAGTGTCTGTAAAGACAGTCTCCAGATTGTGCTCCCAAACCACTCTGAGAGTATTGACTCCAGCCAGGGTGACAGTAATGTTTTGGAGGTCTGTCTTATAATAAGTGAGAATAAAGTCAGTATTTGGATGATCCATTTGAGAACTGGTTAGGATGATAGCCTCAAGAAACCAAGAGATCGGTTCCCTGAACTGTCCTGTCTGTAGACTCCACAATATTTGAATGAAGTGAGCACCCTTATATTAGCAACAAGCTCGAGAAGTTGAGTCTGCAAAGTCTCCAGCTACTTAACCACAGGACAGGGTTTTAGTGGTGTTCAAAGAAATTATCTCTTCACTGGTCTTTTGTTTGGAGAGTATATATAATAAAGGCTGTGGAGCACTCTCACTGAAGTGAACAGGATTCTGTAAATTCTATACAAAGTGATTGACTAACTCAGGGCTGAAAAATTGTGAAAAGTGAAAGCTGTCATCTATTCTTTTATTTCATAAAGTCATCTAACCCATATACTTATTTGCAAACAATTTTTAAAAATAATGTTGGGAAAAATAATGAAAAAGGAGGGAAAATGTTTTAAAAGGCACTGGTTTTCTGCCTATTCCATAAATGATTAAGTGAAAACAAATGAACCCAAAGAGCCAGCAATTCCTCACTAGAAATCCCTTCCCATCTCAATTAGTTCTTTAGTTCTTGCCATGTTTTCCTTTCTCTAGTTCTCATAACTTTTTTCTCACTGCAGACAAGGTCTCACTTCTCAGTGCAAATACAGGCATTCACACAGGAAAATTGAATCCTTATATTGAAAATAATCATAATTACCCAACAACTTTATCAGTTATATATCACGAAAAAGAAACCTCAAAAAGGGCAAGAACAAGCCCAGTTCCTCCTATTTTCTGGTCACCTTTGAAAGGCAGCTTCCTTCATGCAGGTGGCTGGATGCCCTCAACATATTGCATCTGCTATCTTTGATACACTTAGCAGAGACTCCTGCGGAGACATTTTCTTAATTGTGAATCAGAGAAGCTCTTGGAATCCCGACTGTCTCTTATACTTTATCTAATGTGACAGGCTCATTTGCCCTAAATGCTTCACTTTGCAACCCTGAGAGTCATCCTCTAGCAGTATTCTATAACATGTGTCACTATTTTCCTACTAATATCCAATTAAGCAGTCATACATACTTTGCTATTACGTTCTTTAATCACAAAGTCGTATGCAGAGATGGAAAAGATCTATTCTATCCATCCCCCTGTCAATGCATATTTATTCCCTAGAGTATATTTTCTAGCGTTATGTTTATTTAACTTAGATTACTACAGATTTTCAAAATAGAGTTAGAGCCAAATAATACGAACAGCTTGGATTACACCATTTGGGAGTTATATGATCAGAAACCAACGCCAAGAGAATCAATAGACAGGAAACAACATTTAAAATGTGAGCAGGGAAACAAATGTGCCTGTTGCTCTACAGCAAAATACAATTCATAGGACTAGATATTAGTTAAACAGAATCTAGTGGAAGTCTAATAGTTCTTTAGAAAAATTAGATCTACCTAGGCAACTCTTGGCAACCAAGTAGGAGGCAAAACAGAGGTGGTCATCAATGACCAGACATTTTACATTACCTATAAATTTGCACCATTAAATATTTGACTTTTTTTCTTTTTTTTTTTTTTTAAGAGTCAATGTCAGTGTGAAATAGCTGGGTTTTTCAACAGAAGAGCCCAGCCTTGTTCAGGGAAAGTTCATAGGGCCAACCTCAACCTGTTCAGCGTGTGTGATGAAATTCAGAATCCTGGGCGGCTAGTGGAGACTCCCAACAATGCCAATTAGTGCCAGCTACAATAGTAGTTATTGTGATGTAGTCACTCGTCCACAAAGATTTGGGCTGAGACCACCAAACTTACTTCATGTAAGTGACTGAGCAGTTGTCAGATGACAATAGTAGGACATCACTGGCTCACAGCAACAAGACTTCATGCTCTCCTGACGCCACTGGACCTGTCTTCCTGCGCTATTTCTGCTCTGTCTTCTCTCACTCTGTGCACAAGGCATGTATCACTGCACACAAGCAAACACAAGAGGGAAGCAGCAGGAATCCGGGTCAAATAATCTCATGCTGGGGAACACCAACAGTCCTATACCTGTCAATACCATCTCTATCAGTGCAAAGGAGGTCACAGCTCATTAGAAGTGAGAAGAACCGCTGTTCAGAGAATGAAAACGTGTAATGGGAGAAACAAATAAACAAACAGAGAGTGGTGACGCAGACAGGTCTTCAGCTTTCTAAGTACCCTAACAAAAAGACTTAACTACACCAAAACATAGACATTCACTCGACAAACTCTAGACATGACATAGGTGGATTTACTATTCATTTGGCCTGTCAATTAACATGCAAGTTGGTGACATTTCCACTTACCCTACCCTGTAGAAATAAAAGCCCTAATTAAATAATAAAAATTGATATACTAGAAGTTTAATTAAAAAATCATAGTCACTCCAAGACTTTCCACTTAGCTTTTTTTATAGAAGCAATGAAATAAATATGACATAAAACCCTTAAAGAGAAACGTCATTTTCTGCTGATGAATATCAACAGCTTTGCAGAATGTCTTCACTTATAGTAAGGTCAAATTGCAGCAAACTGATGAAAAAGACTTAGAAAAGGGAATAGGCAAAGCCAATAACCCATGTTTAAGGAATAGGCACTCTCATAACCCTCAATCTCAGTGAGCACATCTACACTAGCAAGTTAAATAACTCAAGGGAGTGTTCCAGAGCAGTGGGATACTGTTGGCTAAATTGTTAGCACTGGCACTAATAAGTTTTGTTGCAGGGCAGTGATCCTCGCTCTCTTGATCGGGTTTGAGGCACAGCTCAGGCATTATTAGGGACTCAGAACAGGTAGGCATCCTCTTTGGGGGACCAGGAGAATAGGTTAGAGTAGATATGGGCTGCTCCTTTCAAGCTGTCTTCAGAGAACAATCCCAGACATACTTGATTTACTGTCACAGATTTGGCATCTGAAAACACAATTCACCCCAGAAAAGGTGAAAGGAACGGAAAGCTCCTACTCTTTATTTTCCCTCTGTCTGCATTAAGATGTGATATGGTGAGCAGATATACTGCCATGCAGGTAGATACCAGTACTGTAGTTTTCACATGCAGACTGACCTTGCAGTGAGTCACTGTGTGAACAAATGATGCAGTGTGTGGAGTCCCTAATCCACTGTTTTGCTTGCTGCCACTGGGTACCATTTTTGCCATGAACTCTGAGATGTCACTGTGAGAAATTCCAAGAGATTATGAGACTTTGAGGGTGAATTTTTCTTGTTTCAGTCAATAATTCAGTTTTTCTTCACCCTGTCTTCAGGGCTAGCTTCTCCCGCCCTATCAGACTTGAGGCTGCTGGCATGGTTTGTATCTGGTGAAGACATAGCACATTTAGTTGTCAGGAACTTGAATACCATGGTATCAGAGAAAAATGAGTGTTAGGATGACAGATAGTAAATAGAAAATGATGGGTGCTGAGGGCATTCACTGACCATCTGTATGTGACAGAATGGTCATTCTGGTCTGAGGAAATAGCAATTAAATCTGAATTATGATGTAAAGCTGGCATGACTTTCTGACTTCAGATAGGGAAGGCTACATTTTTGGTATTGTGTGCTAAACTTGCCACATCCCTATAGCAGTGCCACACTAAAATCAGAACTACTTTGAAGCAGAAGAACTCAGAGAGTTTTTTTGTGGGGTCCATAAAAGTAAGGCCTATTCTGGTTACTTTTTAAGCGGCATTTAAGCTGTTATGTAAAGCCATTAACTGGGTCTTGCAAAACTACCTTTTAATCTTCTTCTGATATAGCAGAATTATTTAACAGGCTGCCCATATTCTAATACCATTACTTAGACCTCAGATTTGCCTTTGCCTCTTAGTACCATCATTATTAAGAAAGTCTTACAGAAATTAATGGACTGTCAAAAGGCAGTGATGGTGTTTGCAGTGGGAAGATTGCAGACAGAATGGGAATACAATTACCATGTCACACAGTGAATATCAGCATCCTCTGAGCTACTCTTGCCCACAAAGCTGTAGAACAGGCTCTAGAACTGTAATATGAATAAAGCCTGCAATCTTGGAGCAGACAAAGCCTGCTTTCAAACTGTCAGTTTGGTAGGCTGAAGGCATTCATGACATGCACTGCAAGAAGGCTTGATCTCAGTGTTCCAAGTGTCCCCGTTCTTATGGATGAAGTTTGTGAAGTTTGTGAAAAAAGAGGAAGAGAAAAATATGAGAAGTGAATGAGACACAGAAGGCATGCCTGTTAATTTTGAGCAGGTAGCTACAAGGGCAGTTACAAAATCACGTCATGATATGAGTTCATGAGGACAGCCTTACGGATATACTGATGTCTTGTTTTGGGGGGGGGGTTGGCTTTGATTTTAAGTGATTAGTAAGCTGTTGTAAGACCTCATGGGAGAAATGTCCTTCTGGGGAGAATGAATAAGTATTCTGTGAAGCAAAGCAAAACCCTAACTTCTAAAGTTAATATATATAACCTTGCAAAACAAGCAATAAGAATGCCTCAAAACAAAACTGTTTAAACTGGTATGTTCCCATCACTCCTGCTGATTGGCACATGTCTAAGTATTATACCTGTGGCTTTTTTTGTTGTTGTTGGTTTTTTGTTTCCTCTGAGGCTGAATGGAAGAGCTTCCTTGTTATGTTACACCTGAAACTAAAAGTTGAGGATAGCAAAAAAGCTGCACACTGTTATTTGTATTGAGAATTGGCTTCTGGGATTCAAACCTTTGCCTCTTTATTCCTACATGATCCTTTTTGCCATCTGCTTTTTCCGGCACAGGAGCTACCTGCTGTCTTGAAGCAATTTCTTACATTTTATTTGGTCCCTTTCATTCACTCCCTCCCATGTATCAAGGGTCACAGGCTCACAACTCTTTTGCGCATTTAATAGACACCTCCCTCCTTCATCTTCCTCTTCTGAAATGAAATTGGTTTTTCATTCATTGTGGAGATGATGTCTACTACAGGTATCCCAAATGAGGCCAATGGTAAAATAGGTTAAGAAAGATATTTTTAGAGAGTTATCAAATACAAGAAGATTGGTGAGAAAATTTCTTAAAATCTTCTGAAAAAAATCTTCCCAGAATTAATGAGCCAAAACCAAGTATAATGGTGGCTTTTCTAATAAGAATTTAGAGTCATCAGGGTGAGTGCAGGGGTAATTTTGTCAGCTTCAGAATATAATGGGAGTTTGTGGGATAACCAAAGCAGTAAGTGTAAAGTAAATAGAATGTCATCATCATCATGGCTTGGCTTCGCGAACAAAGATCTGGGAAGGGGTTTTCCCGCGCTCACTGCAAGCGATGAGTGCACCCCTCGGGTCTGCACGGTGGATTTTTTAGGTGAGGCGCAGCGTGCATGGAACTGGCTCCAGCCTTTACACCTGAGGTTCATCTGCCAGGGCCTAGCGAGCTTGGACAGTGACAGCGAAGTCCTCGGGTCGTAGGTTTGTTTAGAGTGTCCTTCTCTTAGATGATGGATGCCTTACAAGGCTAAACGAGCTCCATCTGCCCGGGTTTGGAGTCAGAGTTGTCCTTCTCCTAGGATGGCTGCCCGAAGGCTAGTGAGCCCATCCTGCCCATGGACACACTTTGTCTGACCCTTCAGCTGAGACCTGTCAGGCTTGGGAGACCCCACCGGAGGCATATGCCACCACCAGCACAGCTCTCAACCTCACAAGGGCACACAAGCTCCTTCCCCACGGCAAGGGGGTGCCCGTGAAAGAGTCACTGCTCTACCTCCGGACATCACAGACCCGGGCACAGGGCGGCCGGGGCCTGCCAAGAACGGGAGTCCTGGAGGGTAAATAGAATGTAAATGAGAATGAATATGGCTAAGCCTATTCTGGTAAAGACCGATCTTAGCAGATTCATTTTTCATGAAGATGTTAAAGGCTCAAAGAAAGCTGCCAACTGACATGTTAGAAATGCTACTCTCTGAGCTGACCGGACATGGTCAAAGAAAGCTGTCCTACAAATCTATGTGAAAACGGGCAGCCTACAGAGAGCACATCCACATGGATGTGAACAGTCCAGGGCAGTCTCTGCCTACATCAGACAGCAAAGCATATGTGCTTGTGTTTCAGAAGCTGTATTATCAGCATTGAGGGGTTCTTTCCCCCTCTGACCCCCCTTTCAAGGTCAAGTCCAAATACCTCTAACTGATGTTAGTGCAGACAGAGGCCAGGGCAGGTTTCCATCCCCTGCCTCTCAGAGCAGAGGTCTGTCTGTGCATGTCCCAAGAAGATGTGTTCTAGGGATATAAAAGCATGGCTTAAAACACTTGAAAATATTTTCAAGGTTATGCTAGGAAACAAAAGGATTCCTGTGGCAAGAAAAATACAAAGTTTTGTAAATAGGGAAGGGTGGTCAGGTTGGTGTCATTTTGTGAGTCAATTCAAAGCTTCACCCTCTGACCCAGCTGCAAACCAGCTCTCTGTCCACTTCAGAATTCAGGCACAGCATGCAAATAATCTGTTTTGGGCTCTACGGCTGGAAAGCTAGAGCATTTTGAATTGGTTATTTACACTGTAGGTTTGCTTTACAGTTTTATTCATAAAAACCCTGCAGTCCAAATAACTGGTTACTGGATAGCTTGCAAGGATAATTTTAAATTGTCCATGTATTTTCTTAGACTGCTTAAGTGTGATTTTCAGTAATGTGTTGGTTTATGTTGCTAGAAGTTCCAACTACTTGCAGTACCAAAAACATGCATTTGGGAATAATTGGACATTCCTAATAATACTGTCTTTCTTTTCTTCTTTTTCACTTTTGATCGCACATGCAAGTTGTACTTGTAAATTGGCAAGATCCAAAGGACCATTTATTTCCTCGGTGCTGTCAAGCACTGGGAAGGGGAAGTAGGGAGGATATAGTCATGCAAATAACAGCATTCTTTCAAGAACAACCATGCTTTAATCTGAAACCATGAGTTATTGCTTTAGCCAAGACCACTTTGTTACAAATCTTGAAGAGCACCTGGGATGTGCAGTATCTTTGATCCTTGTCCAACACTGTCCTGTGGTCTAGGTACATTTCAGATGCTCCTTGCCTCAGGCTGTGTACCATGGCCATTGTCAAAAAGTTAGCACAGATGGTACAGAATCCTGCACAACACCAACAAATACAAAGCAGTTTCACATATTTCATCAGTTTCCTTTGCAGTCTGCTGGTATTTCCCCTCTCTCACCTTGACCCATGTTCTGTCATTTTCCATGTCCTGTACTTTTTTCACTACCCTAAGCTGCTTGTGCTCCCAAAGGTTAAAATGTGCTTGCCTTGTCCCTTTCCTCCTCTGGTTGAAGTGCATAGTTCTAGTATCCTCAACAACAATAAAGATGGAGCCACGCTCACACATGCAACACTAAACTCATGATGTATATTCTAATCACATCAAAGATAAGGGTGAGGGCAGTGAGATGGGACAAGAGAGCAGCTCTTTACTCATAACAATTCCCTTCTTAAAAAGTTTAAAATTTTGTCTAAAGTAGTTGTTATTACTGGTGAAAAAGCAAAGGACAACTGGTAATGGAACATTCCATGTAACTCTACGTAAACTGAGTAGCTGTAGCTACTGAGATGGGCTGTAAGTCACACATAAAATATTCCTCTGTTCCCAGGAAGAACTGGACTGTTGAGACATTCACCTTTCTTTCAAGCAACATTTCCCCCTTACAGGTCTCACTCCATCACGCTGTGCTGAGTGTCCTCCAGTTCTTTGAGATACCGCTGCTCTCACATGCTTACGGTTTCCATGCTGAGTTATACGTCAGCAAGTGTGAGGGCAATCTGCAGCTAATGAGAAATTGCTGGAATGGGAAGGATGTTTTGTTTATCCACAGGCCCATAAAGGCTTTTAACCATCAGTGGCACTATGGGGTTTGGAGAGCTGGCTCAGTCTTATAATGGTTTTCATGAACAAATGTCAAAGCCAGCTATGAAAGCAAATTTAGTGGTAATATGGAAAATTTAGTAGATCAGGCTGCAACTAGTCAACCAGTCAGATCTTAACAAGAGTTGAATGCTCAGATGACTAGGCGTCTTCCACAAGAAAAGAAACTAGTTTCAGAAACAATTGCCTCAAACTCAGAAAAATTAAACAAGGAATAAGTAATTTGATAGCATCTTCCACTATTTCAGATGATACAGAACTCATCTCTCTGTTTAAACAGGCCACCATCATAATGGCATCTCTAGTGACAGAGAAAAGATTTAACAAATGTTAACTTACGTTTTAAAAGAGAAACAGAAAATTAGATTAAAACTAGGAATTAAGGAAGATTTGTTTAAAAATGTAATTTTTGGTTTGGGGAATGAGGAAGGGTTTCCGGGTATTTAAGCTTTGCAAAGTATAAACAGGTATGTACCTCCGTATACCTGAATTGTTGGCAATAGGCTGGTTAATATACTCATAAACACTTACACATTACTTT
This sequence comes from Buceros rhinoceros silvestris, assembly GCF_000710305.1. Classification (NCBI taxonomy): domain Eukaryota; kingdom Metazoa; phylum Chordata; class Aves; order Bucerotiformes; family Bucerotidae; genus Buceros; species Buceros rhinoceros. The sequence continues at coordinate 93,869 of NW_010395925.1, forward strand.
GATTTCATAGCTATCAGAGTTTTATGTGTCTATTTGTGTTATGTTAGTGACCAGCACTCCTCCAGGGCATATAACCTATGGAGTTTTCTTCATAATAGGTCAATAAAATAAACCTTATAGATTTTATGGTAATGCTGTAATTCAAATATTAGATGGTTTAGTAAAGATGTTCTAATAGAAAGAAATTGCTCAATGAGTTTAGCTACACTGTACAACCATTATCTCTAGGCTCACTGTGGCATTTTTTAAACCTTGTGAGGGAATTCATCTCACAGACTATTAGTAGTGTTTGCCCTTTAGCACATACAACTACCTCTCCATAGGTTGCATGGTTGTCTAGCCATTTCCCCTGGAGTGTCACAAAACTGTAGTAAACGTTTTACAGGCAGAGAAACTTACAGATCTCTGTTCTGCTGAATTTATCTGATGCTAGTTTAAGCACATTTAGCATCTCTCTGAACTTTGTGGGCTTGTGCAGAAGTGTACAAAGAAGCACAGATGCTTTAATGGCTGAGTGACTAGCCACAAACCCTGTGATTGCATCCCAGATACCGTAGGGAATGATGCAATGCCCAGGACTAAAGTCTTAATAGTTGTAAACCATGTATTTTAATACCTCTCAGTATCCCTAAGTCAATCAGGATCTTCTGACAGAGAAACTGCAAAACCGATTAACAGAAAAAATGAAAAAGATTGTGAGAGTAGGAAGGGAAATAGAGACATATGGATTTTTCAGTTCTTGATGTGGGTTGATTTGCTTAGAATCACATCAGATTTCCATTGCTCATCTTTCAATCTCACATACTTCCCTTCCTTAATCAAATCTATGGCTATTCACTGTTTTCAAACATAACCCATACCTGAGATAACACTATGCCTGATTGAGAGGACTGGTGCTTGGAAAGAAACGTCTAATACTCTCATGAAGTCAGAAGTGAGGGGGAATCAGAGAGAGACTGGTAGGGGCATTGGAGGGGGGGAACACCATGTAAGGAAATGTGCTGTAGGGAGTCAGAGACATGCAAAGGGTGTAGAAGGTTTTCCAGGACAAACCTAGTCATGCTAACCCTCACCCATCTATTAACAACATAACTAGTAAAACATGGGGGAGTTTCTTTTAACCCGTGGATTGTACACACAAAAAATATGAGAGTTTTCCTTCTGATTAGTACACTGAAATTAAAAGACCTTCTCTCTGTATCTTGTTGTGTTGCTCTTTGAATGAATAATTTCCTTCTTCCCTTCTCTTGTCCACTCCCTGGCCTTGCAAGAAGGTGTTACTCTGCAGCAAGTGTAGCTCCACTGAAACGGTTGCAGCTCTGCTTCTAAGTAGGAAGATCTGTGTGGACCTTATTGCAGGTCTGAGGCCTATATGCTTTGCCTACTATAGCAGACTAAAAGAAAGGGATGTAGTTATGCAAGAAACAGGCTGGCATGGGACTCTGCAATAGGGATTCAGCTTGCATCTTTTGGTTGTGGGCTTTTGCAGGTCTTTTGAAGGCAGAAACAAGCTCATTCCCTCAATTCTCAGCATGAAAATGGAACAATCATCTTCTTTTTAATTTTGTCTTTTATACAGCTTATATTGGTGGCAATAATGTATCTGGGTCAGACAGGATGGAATTCTACTTTTGGGCTAGTTATCTTAGCTCTTTTTAGTCAGGGAGAAGAAACGGACCTTCTAGCAAGTAATTAATCTTATCTTAAATGAGATACCTAAATCAGGCTATACCATTATACCCCAAAGCACCCATTTGTCTATATTACTGTTAAGTTATTTGAAGGTGACTAGCATGACAGCAGACAACTGTATAGTATATATCTGTTTTTGACCATGTTAATCCCAATTCCCCTGTACTTTTCTGTGTTTATGGAGAATGAACTAGAAATATTCCCAAATGCAGGAAAGTTCCTGAATACAAACAGAAATATATGAAACAGGAGTAAACAATCTCGCCTGAGCATTTCAAACATCTAATTGTATCTTCTGGGCTTGATAACAACAAAGTTGTGTGGAGTCTTAAGCCTTTGTTCAGTAGATATTATCTCCCAAGAGGTCTACACACTTGATTTCTAGAGAAATACAGAGTCACAGGATAATTCAGGTCTGTAATGAAACCACCTGCTCAAAACAAGATCTACTATGAGGTCAAACTATGTTGCTGAATCATGAATCACAGAGAACAAGATTATTTAATTGAATCCTTACGTCCTGCTTTCCACTTAATAGAAAATAGGCCATTATCTTAAGAACACATAGTTACCTATCTGGGGTTCACAATCTTCAGTGTATGAATCTTGAAAAATGTGAGATCAAGTTTTTCTTCTACAGTCTTGAAAAACAGATTTATTTATATTTTTCACTTCAGATGTTCTTGAAGTCATTAGATTCCAAAATATGAGATTTTCAAAGAATCCCCTTTCAGTGTGAGACTGAGGTAACAGCACCAGAAAGGCTACTTCCTTAAGTATACCACTATCGCCAATTTCAGTTATGTCTGACCAGGGAGATCCATTCCAAGAAAATTATTTTTAATTAGTCAAGTTTTTCCTCAGGCATTTTTTATGTATCTTATATGTGCTTCATAAATACAACTTCAAGACAATTGTATTTATTCTCTCTACAAAATCTCTATAAACCACAAATATAAAACTATATTGGAAAAATACTAAGTAATTTATCCATAGGCATGGATAGGAAAAGTGCTCTGAGGCATTTCCATAAACAGCCTCCTCAACTGAAACTGCAGTCCTTCCTCTGTGCCCACAGTCTGGGCCTCTCTGAAAGGCATAAACAGGAGCCAACACTGACATGTCTACAGCCCTGTGGGAGGACCCTGTATAATCTCTTCAGGGCCTGATTGTTCCCAAGTGTGGCTGGCAGTTGGATAGTGCTGCAGCACTGGTCACTAAAGGCTATAAAGACCAAAGCCACCATAACTGACTTCAAATTCCTGAGTCATAAACCACAGTACAGCAGAGGTAATCTGTGGGCAAATATGTGTTCTTCCTCTTGTGGATGTTTTCCCCTATTAGCTGCCAAGAGACGGGAATTTGGGCCCAGTTGACCTTTGATCTGAGTTGATACCACTTTTCTGCCTCTCACTCCCTGCATACACTTCAGATAGTATGTAACATCCTCCTTCCGCACCATCTTTTGGGAAGCCTGGCTTCACAGGTTGCTTGGGGAAAGGGATACACTAAATTCTTCTCCCACTTTTGCACAGGTGCTCTGTGTCCAGGTCCCAGTGACCCAAAATGGGATACCATGTGTGGCAAAAAATGCTCTTGGGAATTCAGGTGGAATTTAACATCAGTATAATACTTTGTCTTAAAACAGAAATCTCCACAACCTGAATATTACAGATCATCCTCTTCACAGTTCCCCTTCACAGTTTAATTGCTATGAGATTGCTATATATAGTGGCGCTGTTTTAAAGAAAAGCCTGTCATCTACTGCTCCATCTAATATAGACAAGAGATTCTGCAGCTCTTCACATCAAAAGATACAGCCTAATGTTCCTCATGAGTCATGAGTCAATGAATTATGTAGCTTGCTTTCTCTTAAGCATGTAATTTGATCTCCAAGCATGAGCAACAGTTTTTGTATTTCAATCAGTAAACAATTGCTCTTTAAAACATTCCAACTGATGTTTATTTGTACAACCTGTCCTTCAGCAGAGCCTTAGTCTGATGAAGTAAAAGATGTAACTCTAATAGCAAAGTGTCTAAAAACTGACAAAACATTACATTTGATCATGTGTGATTAGTGCACTACAGAAATACGTAGTTTGGAAAGCTGATACAGCATTCATCGAAATGACTCTGTCTTAAACATTGCTTCTTTCTGAACTAACGAGTTGCTATCAATGCAGTGAGAATTTTATTTTTTAAAATACAGGGATCAGATTTCCAACAAAATCCATGAGTAATGCATACTCTGAATGAAAGAAAAATGAAACATTTTAAAGAAAAATGAAACATTTTTCTTCAGTCTTAAGTTAAAAGTGGTTACTGTGGATACCTCTTTTCCTTGGGAAGAATGAAATGGGGGACTTTATTTCATTAAAGATGTCAAACATGGAATCAATATCAATTCTGAGACCTTGACTGGTGGGCAGGCTGGGTGGGCACTTCTGGAGTAAGCAAACAAAATGTTCTTTCTTGATTAAGTAGGCTGCAAAATAATAATAAAAAAATAACCTTGAAGATCAAACTGTAACTGCAAACTTGACTGCAGTTGTATAACCTTAAAGGTAACAACTGTAGTGCCAGACAGCTTTGGACATACACTTTTCAGACAAGAAAAAGCAGGAGGTTTCTACTCACCCTTCCAGTGGAGTAACACTGCCCATTACACAACACTCAAGAATATAATTACAACACAAGTATTTAAATACATAATAGAAACTTCTTATAATCTGTGCAGTAAGAAATTTTTTGAGCTGTCTTCACAGAGCTGCACATCACTTTGCAGAATTCATCCGAACCAAAGCAATATGTTATTGCGGTGTAGCCGTTTAGACGCTCTCTGAGAAAAACAGCACCTAAGGAATGCACTGATCTGGGAGGCATCTCAAAGAAAACTATTCCAAAGCATCATGTCCTGCAGATTTAGTTACTTAAGTCTAAGTCATTGTAAATCCCTGGCTTTTGATAAAGGTTAAAAAAAAGCTGTCCCCATCTCCATCTTTCATACAGAGAAAATACATTTTTGTCAACACTGTTTAGTCCAGGTCATGTTAATTTTCTTTTATTGACTAAAACTGGAAGCAGTGTCCCTGGTTTTGTGCAAATACGGCAGGGGGGGTTATTTTTGTTAGGGTTTTTTTTTTTTTTTTTCT
>NW_010395925.1:98756-99497 GCF_000710305.1 Buceros rhinoceros silvestris
CAGTAATGCTTATTTAGGTAAGGTTTTTCTTAATTTTATCTCCTTGCTTATGGCTTTCTATATTATTATCTTAGCTATTCCCAGTGACAGAACTGTGGTAGATTTAGTACATCTGTATCTCATTCTGGATGTCCACAGTACGGTACATTACCAATACCCTTATATATCATAGCTCCTTTAGTCCCACAGTCTTACAGACAAATCACCACTATGAACATAGACCTTGTGGCTACAGCTGTGCAATTTTGACAAGTCCCTAAATCACCAACTACATTCTGATACTCAGTGACAAATATTTCATCCCCTAAAAAGTTATTTTATAGTCAATTGGAAAGCTCATGAAAAAAAAAGATGCCCACACTCCATATTTATTGGTCAGCTACCTATTCATTTTGTTCTCACGTTCTGACTCATTTTTATGTTTATTCTTCTCTCTAATATTGATCTCTTTTTCTTTTTCTGTGATCTTTCTCCCACAGTCATGATAACTCAATAAAGTAATAATGTTTTCTCATTGATTACTAAGGATGGGTTTTCAGGGCTTTTTAATTCCTTGAGTCAGGCTGGACCTTGAGACAGGTACAGTGCAAGAGACCCTTAAGCCAGCAAGAAGACTCAGAGGCAAATGTCTTCTGTCATCTGAGGAAGACAAACCAAGATTTGTAGAGTCTGTAACAAAAGGGGTCCTAATCTGCCTCAGATATTTATTGTTTCTTTAAAAACAGAAATAATACAGTAGGG
>NW_010395925.1:99599-101766 GCF_000710305.1 Buceros rhinoceros silvestris
AGGGAAAGTTCACAGTAGACAGAGACTAGTCAGGTGGATGCGGATGTAGCTCAAATACACAGTAACACTGTAAATAAGTAATGGAGGAAGAAGAGATACCTTGCCTTTCATCTCTAAATTGCTGTTTCAAATCTGGACCCAGTGTCTAAAATGTTAATTTGAGCCTGTGACATCTATTCTGTGGCCAACATGAAGTGAATTCCTGGTCTCTGGCCAGTTTCTAATGGACAGGTGGCAACTACCCAAGAAAAGAGACAACCACAATTGACACCCTGGTGGGGAGTCATAGCAGTGGGACAAAGACTGAAATCGGTCGAAAGAAAAAGTGATCTCCTCACCCCCTCCAGACAGTTAGCTAAAGCAGGCCTGAAACAAATGGACAAAGCACAGTGGGAGAAGATTGTATTATGATTATCCTACCATCTTTTTTCTTTGTGAATAAAAGAGGAGACTTGTTTTTCCAAGGCTGTCAATCTCACACCTTTCACAATTTGAGAAATAAAGAGAGAAAAGTTGCTCTGTCCCCCCTTACCCAGTCTCCCTGCTGTGACCGTGAGTGTTGCCAGTCACACGCTTGAGCTCTAGATCAAAACCAGGTGGCACAGCAAACTGTATTTAAACTTTGACCCTCAGTTCCACTCTGTTGCACAGCTTTTGCTTGGAAAAAGAAAACAAAAAAGAAAAGAAAAAAAAAGGTTTTCTAGCAACAAATGCTTTTCACTTGCCAAAGAACTCATTAAATAGATATTCTACCCCAGCCTCAAATATTTCTGTGGTGTGACCCTCCTCCTAGAGCACCAATTGTAAGAGGAATTTTATAATGAATTTGTCTTCCATTTTTCAATATTGCATTTTCTTTCATCTTTCCTTTTAGAACAACAGCAAGAAAAAAATCATGAAGATTGAGGAAAAAGAAATTGATATATCTGTCTAGCTACTACGTGGAAACAAAATGACTGCTGTGCAATGTCACAGCAAGTAATGCCTCAGATTCAACTGAAACAGCATTGAAAAATAGCCAAACAGGAATCTTTCATGTCTGACTTCATAGGTCACCCACCCCATGCTATGTGTTCTTTCTGTGAATCTCTCAGCTAAGTACTTCCAGCTAAAGTAGTTCAAATACACAGAATGAGAAAAATCAACAAAGAGTAAGACACAATGAGCAGTCTAGAAAATACCACTTAGCTGGTGCGTTGTGACAGGCAGCACTGGATTAGTAGCAACATGGCAAACAACTCCTTGCAATTTGAGACCAGAGTACATTTCAGATTTATCACTCTAGTTTCATATAGGTTATCAGATATGTACATGATTGGAGCACAGCTGATGTTCATTTGAATTAAGAAAATCCCCTCGCTCTGCACGTCAGGAAAATGCAACTTTGAAGTAGCCTAATAGCAACTAGAGGCAGTGAATAAGCATGACACATTAGAAAATATATTCAATGAAAGGAATTGTTTCAAGAATTTATTCTAAAATGTAGAAAACAGAGGCATGAAAACTGGAAATGTTGCCTAGCTTCTTCCGCTAAAATAACTGCAGCTGCTCGCTGGACTCAACTGTTTTAGATACCATATTTCCATTTAAAAAAAAATATATATATGTATACTAACAATCTACCACACCTAGAATTACCACTAGTGAAATGGAGTAAGGAAGAATACTTTCCTGCATTCTGCATGTGTGTTTGCATGCTTATACAGAGCTACACCTCCAAAACTGCAAAAGCTACACAGCATTAATAATCAACCCTACAAATCTATGCAATAGTTGGGACTTTAAAGGTTTTCAGCATTAATCAAATATTACTTCTTAAAACACATGACAGCAGAAAACTGTTTCAAGTTGGATAAGAGATTCAAAGGAAAGCAAAGGTTCTGATTTCATATTTGTTAAGGGTCGAGGGACCGATTTACCTCGATTTACCTTAACGGAATCCCTCTGTCCTGATAGGAAGGGATTTAATAGGGAAAGGAAGAAATTCACATCTCGGTCTGCTCGAATAGCTGAAACAAACTTTAATATATATAATAAAGCCACACAACTATATTCTATATGTATATGATTACAAACCAAAAGGGAAAGGGGAAGGGAGGAATGAAAAAAAAAGGGAAAAAAAACCCCAAAGTACTGCATAGCAATGTTTATAAACAATCTGTCCTGT
>NW_010395926.1:0-28542 GCF_000710305.1 Buceros rhinoceros silvestris
CACAACATTTTAATAGTCTTAGTTCATACATTAAAGAAATTAAGAAAACATTACAACACCAATTAGCTAATTACAGGAGGTGGGAATGACAGAAGACAGCAAGCTGCAATGTTAGAACGAGACCACACACATACATGCTCTACTTCCTAGCAGTAATATATAGCAGCAGCCTTGTATTTCAACAGCTAGCAACTTGATATGACAATAAAAAGCACCAAGTAATCCTCTCATTACAATCGTACAACATTAGGGTGAAAAGATAGCACATGCTTTTCCAAAGAGATTGTATTTTATTATTCATTATGCGCCCGCCAAAGAACACAGAATCAAGGAAATACTTTCATGGTTCCACTTTTGGCATGCTGAATCATAGCTGTCACAGAGAAAGGGTAACAGATTCGTGTTCTCAATTGTTTTCCAGAAATTGATGGATAATTAAAAAAAAAAAGTATTCTTTCTAAGAATCTAAAATGCTCTTGCCACCATGTTATATTAAATCCAAATCACAAAGAGATCAGATTCAGAAAGTTCTCTTTTATTTCTATAACAATTATTCCAACTAGTCTTCACATACAAAGTTGCCAAGAAATTGCAGGCTAACTCACTAAAAAACCACCACTCATTTCTAGAAGTGTTTTTTCCCTCTTCACTGTGGATAGCATAACATGACTACTGATAAGTAGAAAAAGACATTCTATTGCTGAACTTATAAAACATTTTATAAAGCTACCTCATCAAAATGGAAAAAAAATTACAAAATGCTTTTATGCATTTTCAATGCTGAATTTTCAATACCTAAGAGTTACAAAATCATCTTTTTCTGTCCTGTACAGGCCATACACACCAATTGTCCTGAGTCTTTCAATATTTAGGTTAAAAAAGCTAATCTCCGCTCTATATAAAAGAACTTCATATAACACCCAACAGAAAATGTGTATAAATTAGAAGGGAAGACAAAGTTGCTGTGGCTGCCCTGCACTATTTTCAAATGCCTCAGATGTCTGCAGAAATAAGTATGAATCACTGATTATTTTAGCATCTCATAGGAGAGCTAATAGGAGTTAAGTTATTATGCTCAGTTACACTCAAACGTAAATACCCTCAACAGTTCCTTAAAGGAAACTGCCATCATCACACATGGAATGTATTTTATAAAAATCCCCATTTTTTTTTACTTCAGGAAGGCTTCACCAGTCTTTTAAAACAGTATTGCTTTTCTTGTTGGCCTCACATCAGCTGAAGTCCACTCCCCATCTCCTGCTACATGCACACACACAGACTGATGAAAAGGATAGTCCAACCGGTTTGCCTCATACCTAATTAAAAGAGGCAAGTGCCTGGAAAGAGCACTTTATCCTGTCTTAAAATGAATATCAAAGGCAATAGTTACGATATCTTTGCCTCTCCAGGTGCCTTTTTTCCTCTCTACAGATTAATATACAATCTTTAGTTGTTCAGTCTTGCTGAGTCTAAGGTAGATGTCTGAAGTCCAGATACCCAGCTTTGGAATGGTGAGGTGATCCCACCTTACTAATCGCATATAACAGATCAGAAAATAATCTCATTTCAAAGGTTGCAATACTACTGATAATCTTAAGTTATTTTGCTCATGTATGTTTACTTACTGATGTCTTAATACATGTCCTTTAACACTGTTGTTACTAGGGTTGTCACTAAGATCAATGTAAACCCACAGGCATACAACATTCTTTCAGACTTACTTGAATATAAATCAGCATCATGCTACAGAATTTACCACTCACATTCACTGGAGTGAATCATTGAGGTCAACATTCTTGCACGAATATTTAACTAATCAGAAGCATGCACTTTTATACTGTAATAAATCTAAACTTCTGTTATTCAACTTGCAAACTCTTAACCACTAACCTACAAGAGACACTTGTTGGAAGAAATACCATGTCTAACACTTATAGAGATGTAAGTGCTGACAACAAATATCAAGCTGAGGAATTTAATGTTGGAAGAGATTTGAATGCCAAAGTACAAAGAGCTATGAAGTATAATTAGAATATTTGTTGATGTAGCTCTCCACTGAGGCACAGCTAAGGTTTACCAGAGCATAGAAGGACATCATCTTTCCATACCTGCGCATGTTGGCAATCATAGGTAATATATCTTCTGTCTGACCAGCATGGCCTTATGCATGCCCTTACAGATGGAGAAATTACCAGCCTGAGTAGCACCCCCTGCACAGACAGAGAAGTTAACTACAAGAGGCACAGGTGAGAGGCTTATCTGGAATACAATGGAGAAGTCTAGTCGATCTTTAAAAAAACCCAGAATGTCTTCTACGAGGAGGGTAAGAGAAGGGCTGTTCTGGCACAGTAAAAACAAGCCAAAGGGAGTTTGATTCATATGTATGGATACATTGGGGACAGTGTGGGAGGAGAGACAAAGGACAAAGGAACATGTTTGGCAGAAAAGTAAATTCATCTAAAGTAGCAATGAAGAAATTAAAGCTTCAAGTGAGACTTTGTTTCCAAGCATAAGACCTGCTGGATTTTGGAACATCCTTGTGCAAGGTGTCAGCTAGTTCAAACAGAAGACACCTTCATTCAGGTATTCATCATGCATGGCCATTGCTAATTGTACAAGAGGACTAGATAATCTTAATTGTTACTTTAGGATCTTAAAATCCCTGTAACAAAAGAGTGTAAAAACCAGAAGTTAAATAGTCCCTCGATTCATGTTTCATTCACATGGAATTTTTTGTATCTGCTATTTTAGGCGTTGTTCCTTTCCAAAAAGCTGTTAAGCTGTATGGTTTATATGAAAGATAAGAGTTCATCGAAGTAAAAAAAAAGAAGTAAAGAAGATACAACATTAGAATTATAAATTCTAATTTTTTAAAAACATACAGTGATTTTTTAAAAATATACAATGACAATAAAGTCTACATAGGCACATTGCATTGATAAGAAGATAACAGGCCATTTGGCATTGATTTTCATTAGACTTTGGCAGCATATTCAACTTCAATAATTATCTATTATTTCAGTTCATTATAAACCTGATGACTACTGTAAGAAATCAAGGTTTCTCCATGAGTTCCGCAGACATTTGATACAACTCTATAGCTAGAGGAATTTTCCTTAGATCATTACTTTACAAAGATAAGATCAAAATTAAAACATCAGGAAAACACTGAACATTTTGACATGTGAAACTGGCAGAGACCATTTTATACTAAAAGCATTCTATATTTACAGTTGTTTTTAATTAAGATACAAACTAAGTATAACAACTTTTCAGTGTGCACAAGTATAAGTTAAGGGTTTAAACTTCAATTTTGACTGTACTGCAAAAACTGGTATTCTGGATGATTGCTACAATTTCACCTCAATCCATGAAAAGTCCAGAAAACTGGCTCTCTACACTCTCTCATATTCTAAATTTTGTTTCAGCATCTGAAACAGCACCATTACTTGGATGAATGAGTTGTAAAGTCCTGAGCAAATTATGAATTCTTACTTACATGCAGTTAGTGTATTTTTTAAGCACAAGTACACACATTTAGCTATCAATCCAAGAACTCCCCTGGAAAGCCTGCTGTGCAAATTCATGTAGCTGTCAGAAATGAGAAACAGTCAATAACAGGCTTTGCCTTGTCTCTTCTGGCAGTAACTTCCACAGTGGGGCTTTGCTTCTGAGGATGGTTTGCACAGGAAATAAGGCAGGAGTCTCTAACACTATTCTGTGCGGCACATGGCAAAGAATGGTGTGTGCTTCATTTTTTTTAAAGGTAGACTTTTCCAATCTATCAGATGGTGTTGTACGTGGAAAATTTTAGTTCTGTTCTGATGAGCACAAACTGCAAGTGAAGTTCACAGAAAAAAAATGGATGTTCATTTGGCCATTCCGCTGTCCATGAAAAGCACTGCTGGTGCCTTCAGAGTAACGACAGAAATGCACCAGTGCACAGAATATTTGAAAGGGCTCAAAGACATTCTTAAGTTAATTCTTAATATATTTTTCAGTTATGCAAAGCTATTTTTCTTACCTGAGATACAGCAAATGCATTTCATGGAAGTACAGTTACTAAAAATAGTACTTACCTGGGCTCAAGTTCCCTAGATCATGTGTTATGTGGCACCACCAAAGCAGTGAACATGCTAAAGACTCGACCCTTATTCCACAACCCAAATAAGAACCCAAAACAAAGCAGAACAGTACAGAGCCTATAAAAAAACCCACTAAAACCACATTTGAAATTAAAAGACTTCTTCCTGCTCCGTTTTTTGACTTTAGGTGGGGGGACTCAACTTTCACTGAAGTATCACTGACAGAATTATCTTGAGGTCATGTTTCCATTGTATGGTGTGACTCTATTGCTTCCAGAGTGGAAAGGTTTTATAATAACAAAAGCTCAAGGAAAGTGAAAGCAGCAGCTTGTTTGCTGTCTTGCTGCCAGCCTGCAGAAATCTGTCTCCTCACAAAAGCATGATGGGTGTTGACAGCCTTTGCAGAGAGCAATGAAGAGATCTCCAACATAAATGTAAGCTCCAGCACAAATGTAGTGTGAGCCATCTTAGTGCTGGTGGTCTGCGGTTAGTGTCTGTCCTGGTTTGAGCTAAAACTTCCTGGTTTGTACTCCTTCTCTGTGGTAAAATTAGCAGTGCATTGGCTGAGAGAAAAACTGGTTTGCAACATCAGAACAAATCTGATGAACATGGCACACGATCTACCTGCAAACACCTAACAGCCACAGCAGCAGAAAACACATTTATAAGGAACAGCCTTGACTGCTTAGCCCAGAGTCACTTACAGAGGTCCTTGCTACAACTTCTATATATTTCTTAGAGCAAAATCACATGGAACACAGTTTCTGAAAATCACATCAGAGTATGTAACTGCATATGGTGTAACTCCCGGTTACTGAGAAATTATTCAGTGTTAACTAACTAAAAGAAACCAAGAGTTTACATCTTTTGATATTAAATGATATGGGTGATGTGTTTTCACATTTTGCTCAACTATCACATTATGTGAGTAGACATCAAGTTTGGATTATATTGTTCAGTATTATTACAGAATTACTTTGAAAGCTGCCCTCTGCCAAACACCCCAAAAGGACCAACATCTTTTTTGAGGGACAGGGACTAAGACCGCTTCCACATTTGAATCAAACAATGAGATAATAAATTCCTTCCATTATACAATATTAGATGCTGAGAGGTTTTTCTGCTTTGTTTACACAAACTGCATGAATTTTGTTGAATAATTCTGAATTCTAATGGTAACTTCCCCAGCAGGAGCTGAGTCGCAACCTCAAGCTCAAAATATTAAACTTCTTGCAATCTCACTAACCATCATTCCCCTGTAAACTTCAAAACAATTACTTCATGTGAAATATTCCGCCTGCCAGTCTCTCACTTCCACGGCTCTCTATACTATCCAGGCAGAGGTAAAAGCACAGATACTGTTCAATGCATCGGTGGGACTGACAGATCCAAGCATCCAGCTGCAAAGCAGTGTACATGATCTGTGTGCCAGACCATTAATGGTGCAAAAGGTAACAATCCTTTCTGAATTCTGTGTCCCTAATAATCTTGCTTTTTCTCCCTTGATAGTTCACTTTATCCACCCTCCTTCTCTGCAATTTAGCTCTTTATTTAGCTCACGAAGTAGACATTATCCTAAGTAGGTAGAGTATTCATCTTTTGGCGTCAGTGCCAGTTACCCCTGGCAACGAATCGCTGAAGGAAAACCTTGTTTTCAGCTGGAAACTCAAAATAGGACTGAAGAGTCAACTGCAAAGCAAATGCAAGAAGGCAGGTCTTTAAGGCTGAAGAATTTTCAACAAAGGGCCTGCTTCATTCACAGAGTTCAAATGTCAAAGAGAGATTAGGTTTTTTAAAAAATTATTATGTCATGTGACTGGGGCAATGCCCCTAAAAAGTGACATACTGGTGCTCATTTAAAAAAACTGATGCAAAAGTTTGCATTTCAAAAAGCACATCCACTTGGAAGAAGCCTCAAGAACGTATGAGATAGATACATACTGACCTAATTTAAATACGAATAAACCACACAGTCTAATTACAAAAGCTAGAAACAATGGCACAGATTTTAAATCTAGTGTATTTCAGGCACATCAGTATACAAACGTAGACACATAGTGTGTCTCATCCTCAGCTCAGACCTACGTGTGCTACATTTGCTGAGTTTAGACAAAGAAGTCCTGTGCCCAGGCAATACAAACACGGATTTAAAAATGGGTCCTATGGGAAATGAAAATGGCAAAACAATTGATACAGGAGCTATCTGACACTCAGCGTGTCGATTTGCAGAGCAGTGGTGCTTTCTTCAGACACAACATGCTCACATAAAAACATGAAAGCAGAACAGACTTTTACTGTCGTCTGCCAAGGCTGCGAATGAGTCCTTTGCTTGGTTTGGATCATGTGAAGCAAAATATCCCAGGATCAGGAAAAAAAAACAACCCTCACTGGATAACAGCGGGTTTGGTACAATTAAGTTTTGTCATTTGCTATGCATGTGGTGGCCTTGAAAATGCTGGCAAGGCAGAATGAGCCAATAGCACAGAAGTGGTAGAAAAAACATGACAGCAGCATACAGCAGCATACAGCATGAGATTCATCTGATCCAGCCTGACACGTCACCTGACTCTTCTAGTCAACGTAGAAAAGCTGATGCTTTTAGAAGGCAGTTCATCTTGCTAGAAACTACAGGTCTAAAGCAGGCAAGATGAACTGCACCCTAACGCCCATTTCTCTCTACTGGCTATTAAGCAAGTGTAGGATGACTGCCTCCCACCGAGATGCCCAGAGCCAGCACAGTCATTAGACATGGTCTCTGGCCAGCCCCACAGCACATAATGCCCACTCGAAAGCCAGAGTAAGCATGGGTTCACCTCAGGAAACAGAAAGCCTGCTATCTCCTCTGAAATTCTCTTGAAATCTAAGTCAAAAGCCGAAACAGATTTTATTTCTTTAACTGGCTTAGAAGGATCACACGAATAAATTCCTGACTCTTTGTGGGAATTTCAAAGCAAGGCAACTCCAGAAACACCATTTCATTCTCACTTTTGGGTACTTCAGATATACTTAATCATTGCTAACAATTGAAGTTAAACTGCCTGACCCATCGTTTTGTCTTGGCTTTCCTTTTTGTTGGGGGCAGTTGGGTTGAAAGACAGGAGCTTCTTATTTATACTTATCAGAAGTACATGGCAAATATAACTTAAAAATTGCTTTCTCTCAAGGAAATCGCCTTAGTCAGTGAGCAGCACTGCAATTACTGACCAAGCATGCTTCAGTCAACATTGCTCAGCAAAAATATCAACTTCCACTTTTCATTTTAATTTGCATTTATAAAAATAGAATTGGGACATGCAGTTACTTGTTTCACAAGCGTTGGAAGAATGCACACGCAGTATTTACCATTTGGGCATAACCTGTTTGCACTGAAGTTAATCAACTGAGGTTGATTTCAACAGAAAAAGGATTAGTTTATGTTTGCAATAACATCTACTACGTATTAGAGCTTCAATAAGCAAATAATGTAGGACACCTGATGCTTTTATTTTAACTGCTTGGATTTCTTCCCTCTCAAGTGCATTAGGATAAAATTAGTAAGCTATATTTCTACCCACTTGTGATTAGCAACAAATACTTGCTCTTGTAGCTTGGTGCACCTTCCCTGGTGAAACCTAATCACTGCCCACTTTTAAAAATTCAGATATGGGGATTTATATTGCTTCTTTTTGCTTAGAACAGGAAAAGATGATACAGTGGAGTTTGTATGATAACGGACTTTATAGTGGGGGAAAAAACCCAACTAAAGTGGAGATATCTAGACGATCATCAAGCAAAAAGAAAACATTTACTATTTCTCATAGCTCAAAATTTAGGGATGCAGAGTGAAACTATGCAGTGCAATACACTTTGGGACTACCGAGCACAACAGGAAGAATTCAGTTTCCAGTTCAGTTTCCAGAAACCATCCTTATCAGGAATTGAAGTTGTTGCCAGGGAAGGCATTGAGGAGGACCTTGGCTCCTTCACTCCTTCTCTAAGAATCCATTACTGGCCTGTACTGGGAGATTGGAAATTAGGGCAGATAAAACCCTAGGCTGAGTGGGGTTTTTATGTGAAGATTTTTTACTTTCAGTTGAGAATCTAGAATCTTCTAGAATTTCTTCTCCTAAGTTTTTTCTAATTAGAAGCACATTTGTACTTCTGATTGACTTTCCAAATGACTTTTCATGAATGCTCACTTATCTTGTTCCAGCTGATAAATCAGGTCTGTGACAGACAAATCACATGTATATGCAATAGAAAAATCTATGTGATAGATAAATATATTTCTGTAAATTTGATTACGAATTCCTGACAACTAACACTTATAGTGTTATACAATATATAAAACGATATTTCATAATCCTTAAGAAAATCCTTGGGTAGCCAGGACAGAGCCTCTGTTACAGGTGTCAAAGCACTATAAAAGCTCATGTGTACGGCCAGCATCTTCACAGTACATCTGCACTGGTGCAGAATTACCAAAACCTGGGTGAAAGGAAATCAATTCAGTCTGTTGCTGTCTAGGAAGGGAAACAGACCAAGTATAGATGACCATAGAAACAGCGCCAGAGATACACAGAAGACACGTTTACATATACATGTTCTGGAGTCTTATTAATAAATATGAAGAGGTAAGTCCAAGGCTTACCTCTGCCTGTGTGAACTGCTGGATTGAAAATGTAGACTGCTTATTCTGATCTTATCAAGGGTATATTCAGCTCCCATTGGGCAGACATTTCTGTTTTATGCAAACACTTGCTGCTTTGACCTGCTTTTTTGAAAGTTTGTTTCAGACTACTGAACAGCTTCCCTCTTGTTGTTCCTTTAAACTTAAAAATATGTCTACCGGTGTTACTCCTTAAACACCGACCTGCTAAGAAAGCAAAGGTGTATTAGAAAATAGTCTAGACTTCATTCAATGTAGTCTCCCCTTTTCATGATTCTAAACCAACGGGCACAAGCCAAGCTATGTAAAAAGGGGAAAATAATCTGTTCTTTCTCTCTCCAGAGCTCTGAGCCAAATTACGTAGGAGGTTAAGAAAGCACTTTTGTCTTCTTGATGGGATATACATTTTATCAAGAGCCTAATGTGCAGAGTCAGTGAAAAAAGCTGGAAAGAGCTGAGCATATGCAAAAGCGAAATGGCTTTTTTGTTTTTAAACAATTCAAATTGTTTCAAATTTGAAACAATGCTTTTGAAACAATAACTTTTCAGAAAAGCCAGTTATAGAAGAGTTCCGACACTCCATCAAATGCTCTTTTTTTAAAAACAGAATGTTCTCCTTACATGTGAAAATGAAAGTGTTAAAGGTAACGCAACATTTGTGGATCAGTTTATAAAACTGACTTTAATAATTGAAAAGAGCATGATTTTGAATTAACAGACAGCCTTTATTTAAATTTATTAAAATATTTTCTTGAATATTTGCTCTCTCATTTCCTAATGAAAGATCAATTTTCTTGGCTGTTACCTACTAAAACCTGTTGTTCCCAATTAACCACAACTTTTTAGCACTTCTTGCTTGTAAACAGGAGGCTACACAGATTATATATTTTTTCACACATATAGAAACTATATATAAATGAAAAGATATTCACAAAGCTTTGAGTCAGAAAATTTATTCATTTGATAACATTTTGCTTTTTAACTTATGAAACAGTAATTTTTTAAAGTAATTTGTGTCAATGCATTCAGATGGAAACTAGAATCATAAAATGTAGAAAACAATGTTTTAAAAATAGTTACATATGTTTATCAGATTTCTGGATTCATATAAACACAGTCTCCTCCCTCCCCAAGATTATTAAAACACAGTTTAGGAAAATGATTATTCAAACTCAGTTTAGGAAAATGATTTACAAATCAAAAGGAAGTCATATTTTCAGCTAAATGAGCTGAAACTCCAGATGATCACATATTTAAGGAATCTAAGATTAAGACAGACTTTTGTTATATATATAAAATTGGAGAGAATTCAACTGCATTACATTTCCAAATTAATATCTTTAGCTATTGAACTGAACAAGCTGAAAATACTGGTTTTTTGTGCACAGAGCAGTCTACAGACTACTACAGAGAGGTTAAGCTAGAAATTTTCACATTTGGTGGTATGGCAAACATGCTAGCTGTAAAATCTGTAGTACTTAAACATTTTTGGAATAAAATATAAACAGTCTATCATAGCAAATATTGACTGATATGTCACAATTTTGAACAGGAAGAAAAACTTCATGGAAAAAAAACCCTCACTAGAATGAAGTAGAGAAAACCAACCCAAATCATTATACAGCACACCACATATACACATACACACATTATACCCAACTCCTGAAAAAGATGGGGGTACGGTGTGAACCCTACAGCTTTCCAGCTTTCCAGCACGGTACCTATCAGGACAGTACCTTCTTTTCGATAAGAAAGGCACCATACAACAGTTTCTCTATAGCTTCTGGTGTCAGGAATAACCTCATTTTTAAAACGGCCCTAAAACAAAAAACTGGGCAAATTGGTTCACAATAGCCAAGAACTGTGTGGGACAACAACTTCAGTACTCGATCCTGAGCCACACTGGTCATTCTGAATCAGCCTCTCTTTCAGCATCTTCTGTTCCCAGACCTGTTTCCTGGAAAAAGGCCTCCCTGGTTTCTGATGGTCTTATATTCCAGATAAAGCCAAATACATATTCAGGATCAACCGCAGAAATAAGAATGATCTCTCACGGAATCAGGGTGATATCCAAAAAGCTTATGAAAAGAAGCATGGTGTTCAATCGTTGCATAAGGGAACTGTACTACATATAGAGAAAACTTTACTAACTAGACAATAAACTGAGCTCTATTTGCCATGAAAAAGCAAGACTCTTTTTGCTCTAAAGTTTGCTAAAATGCAAAAAGGGTTCAATTTTGTGATAAATTTAAGTTCACTGCAAACTGGAACTAGATGAAGACTGTCTCCTGACACAAGATTATCTTTCTGTTACTGGGTACTTCCATTAATGTATTGGTATAATGTCAAGAGATATGACACCAAGGATAAGCTTTAGCCTGACTTGCATGGATGACTATAACTCTATAATCTATTCCTGAGACAGCATTTGGACAAACTATATTCCTCTTGTACCCTGTAAGTCCATCTTTGCACCTGGCATTGTATTTTCTCCCAACTATTTTTGTCTTTCTAAGACCATTTTTGCTTAAAAACAGCTCACTTCTGCAACCCATAGACTAACATCTTATAAATTTAAATTACCACAACCATTAATAATATCCCACTAAATTTTTTGTCCAGAATGGGGAATCCTCATTCCTCACACAATGTGTTATGTCATTTTGGTTGGAAGAACAATCCTACAATGCTGTGAAACAAAACCAATGGTTGAAGCACTCAGTTTCCAACATGATGTTTCATCCTCATGTAGAACAATATGTAAACGGAGTTAATTTTTAACCGTGCATAAGCATGATGAGGATTTGCATCAGCTGCTCACATCTTCAAACCAGAGAACCAGCTCCCCATGATGACTGCTCATCTCAGAGGTCCTTCTTCCGCCTGCTTCTCTCTAAGTTATGATGCCAAGAAACTATTTGGTTTTTTTGCTCCACAGACTCCAACTATAATCTCACAAAATGTCTTTTTTCCATAAACAAAGCCAAAAATAACTTCTTAGTCATTTGATTGTGAGCAGAATAGCCTTTTGTCAAAGCCCTGCAACACTACTGACAGATATGGCAGTAATTATCACCCTCCCCAAATACATAACCTAGAAGGCCATAAAGACCATAACAGAGCGATAAAAATCCAGCTAAGGGAAACCATATTGCTTGCTCAATTCTCAGCAAGTTTTTTAAGTCTATATTAAGTCTATTCTAATACAATTATATCAATTATATTTAGATAATCTGCCTAGTAAGACTTAACCAGGAATACCATACGGATATAGGACAAACTCTCACAACACACTGTGCTAACAAGTAAGGATTTGGGGGTTATGCAAAATTTTAAATGACTGTTGGAGGCAGAAGGCCACACTAAACAGATCTATCAAACGTCAAATATCTCCACAGTGGCCAAACACTGGCAGCAGTACCCCCCTAAAGCACTTGCAGACAGGGCAACAAATCCCCAGGCTTCTCGGGCACACTTCAGAGCAAAACCACATGTAAACATCTCAAAACTATTTAACTATGACAGTCAGACTTACCTCAAATCTCACCCTGATGTTAAAATGCTGGTTACATGAGTCTGCTGCTTGCGCGCAAAGGAACTGTTGTATTTATCAAAGACCTCAGGTTCAGTTAAGGCTGATTTCAAATAAACATAGCTGTCTGTGTTGCTGGGAAATGAGAGGAAGCGAAATACTATCATATTTTCTGTTATTACAGGCACATATCACATAGCGCAGCAGCACCTAATTAGAGCTAGTACGACATTAGTATGACATTCATAATTATTAACGTCAATTTGTTTGGACAAAATTGGACCTCTCATAAGGATTTGATCCATTTATTAATTCCCTTTTTTTCAGGATACGTTCCAGAAGCAGAGCAGACAAAGTGCTTTTGTCATTGCAAACATTAAAAGGCATGTATAATACATTTTGTTCTGGGTTGGTGCACTTCACTGAAATTATACATCTTGAGCAGTCAGGCCACAAAATTAGGATGGTTACTATGAAAGCGGCCCAGAATAAAGGGTATTCAGGCATATACTTTACAATTTGAAATGATAAGCTGAAGCTAGGGAGACACATTCCATACATAGCCTCAGTTTCAGTCTCTGATTTTAGTCAATGACTGTCTCTCATGGGGTCAGCTGGAAAAAAATCTTTTTGGCTTTCCGTTCAGAGAAGACAGAGAAGCAAAATTTTAAGTTATTTCTAAGCTGAACAACAAAAACACCCCAACAATTTCTGTTTCTGGACACACGGAAAACAAAAACAGCTGGGACAATAAAAGATTTGAGGATAAAATGGTGATAATTTCCCACTGTGCAATAACTCTGTGGGTAGACCCCTCAGGGAGGACACTGATTATTAAACCTGAGCTTCCTCAAAGTCAGAGTGAATGCCCCAGCAGCAGAGGCAATAACGTATCTAGAGCAGCTCCATTGTACACCAAACTCTTTAAACATAACTGATAAAAATACCAACAGACCTACCCAAGAAGCAGGACATGACAGTTTCCATTGCAGAAAAATCATTTATACAAAATATAAAGGTACATTGATAAGAAAGAGAATGTCCCCTAAAACGCTTTGTAAACTTGTAGCTTGAAGTTCACTCCAGGAAACTATAAGGATAGAAATGTGACTAACTAGAGACCAAAACCATTCATCATTGGTGACTTTCTGAATCTAAACCTACCCAACCTGTTTGATACAACGACTCATCAAATTTGGGATGTATTTGCCAATAGCTTCAGGATGATGTTTTGACTACTGGTCAAAAAAATGTCACCCAAATCTAGTCACAATAAGCCAGGTTTTATAACACTAAGGTTAGGAAGCCTGCAAAAAAACTTACTGAACTTTGAGCTTTATGAAATATCACAGGTTGTGCATTTAATAAATACATAGATACACAATATAAATATTATATGGAACCCCCCCCCCAAAAAAAAAGTAGTACATAAAAAGTATGTAGAAATTGTACTTACTCTAGAGAATTAAAAGAAAAAAAATTAAAAATCAGCATTTAACCAGCGATAATTCTATCTTTAAGCTCTTACTTAAAATAAGGGAACAAATTTTGTTTGTGGTTATACCACTGAAATTGTACTTACTCTAGAGAATTAAAAGAAAAAAAATTAAAAATCAGCATTTAACCAGCGATAATTCTATCTTTAAGCTCTTACTTAAAATAAGGGAACAAATTTTGTTTGTGGTTATACCACTGTAAGAAATGATACAACTTTAAAAGGCAAAACCTGAAGCATGAAGTTAAAGGTATAAAACTCACCACTTTTGATATGTGATCACTTATGTACGCACCCTTACCATGTCCTCTAACTAGAAGGTTTTTTTGTCTATGTGATAGTAGTAGCTTAAAATAACCCAATGTGTACTCCAGACTGGACAGTGAACTCAGAGTTGTTTTGATTTTAATACTTAATTTATTAGTAATGGAAAAGTTTCACATCCATAGCAAAGGAATAATCTGTTGAATTTTTCAACTTGTAGGACATTGTTTTTGATAATTTGCCAACCAGAATGGAAGATTTATTATGCAGAGTATGCCAAAATGGTGAAAGGCTTCTCATGCTGTAGGGCCAGGAAACAATCATTTTATGGGATTGAATTTACTGATTCTTAAGCTTTATGGCCTTATTCTGCCAGGCAGAAGGCGTTAGATCCTGTATCCTGCTGTAGATCCTGTATCACATCTCAACAGGCTATGAAACAGGCTGGAACGTTTCGTTTGGTTCCTTCAGGCCACCACACTACCATTTCATTGAAAGTATGTCCCAACACTTTTGTCACCTGATGGTCAGAGGTTCAACATGCACTTATGCTATCACTGTTTTGTTACTTTTCTATAAGCAAAACCAAAAATATTTATCCTAGAAGGTAGACTTGTTTCAGAATCTTTGGATATCATACAGATGATATATCAACTCTCACTTTTATATGAAGTTTATTTTTCAAATTCAGGTATTTGTTGGAAAATACAAGTATTTGTCATAGAAGACAGTCCTTATTGTTTTAACTTCAAATGTCTCTTTGTAATTATAAACAGAACAAAACACAACCCTTACCCATTTTTGTATTAAAAAACCAACATTTATACATACGTATTTTAGGTCTAATTCACTGGTTATAACATTCATGGAATTGAATGAAAAATTCCAATTATAACGATATTTGATAAAACATCTAATGATAACTGGAAAATACATTTTATAGTTTGTCAGTGGAGTATGACACTACGATTTAGAAATAGCTCCGACAGTTTTTCACAGGAAAAAAAAACCAAAATAACTTGGTTGATAAGCAGAGGAATATACCTACAGTGACATATCTCTATTATCACTTACTTGTAAGACAAAAGAGCACAGTTATTTTTCTGAGTGCTTGTATCGTAGTCCCTCACACCTCTTTTTTCAGTTAAGGAAAAAACGTACATGCTCAGATACAGCAAACTAACATGAAGCCCAGACTGTTGTCATGGTTACTCTGAGAGATCCTAGTATATAAAGGATTTTACAGTTTTCATTTTTGTTTTTACAATTATTAATTTATCAACAAAGTTAGAATTCTTTACTACTGCATGTTTAGGTGCCAACACATCCATAATTCAGTGCATCCTGTTTTTCCAAGTAATTTAATTTTAATGGCCTCTGCAGAGTGGAAAATGCGGTATCATAAGGGTTTCCAGAGCCTTTCCAAGCGATATTGAGCAAAATGCTTTGTCTTGATAAATTGAACAGCCCAGCCATAGCATACCACCTTCCTAATATGAGCTTCCCAGATGAATTACACATTTGTTTTACTCCAGTGCTTCAGCTAAAGTCTAGTTTATTTATTTATTCTGGAGGCACTTCCTTATGCTATTGTAGTTAAGCACTTGCCAGCAATTTTATTTTTAGACTGTGCACTTTGGTGGTAAAAACTGAGAAATAGCAGTATTTCACACTGAAGTCTTGATTTGCATGGTTTAAAAATTATATGTGTCTTTCCTGAAAACATCTACCCTTCAAACACGTTTAAGAGCGTGAAAATGTGCAATAAAAGGATGCAATGCTCAGGTCATATTTCATGTGCGCACGAGAAAGAACTACAATTTGCAAGGGTAAACAGGAATTGCTAAAAGATTTTCATAACATTCCCAGAGGCATATGAAATTGTTTATTTAAAATAATGTTTGTGTGCTCCAGCTCAGCAACCAATGCAAAGCAATACAAATTTTTAACAAACACTGTTAACCTCAAATTTTACAAGTATGCTAATGTCCTGGCAGTCAAGTGTGTATTGAAAACATGAACTGACTGTAAGAGTCACATCTCTTTGGGGTGCTTTGTTCGACATGTTCTTGGCTAATTTTAACACAGGATCTAAATTTTGGCATGATGAAAATTTATGGTGTGCGTGTCTTAATACGGGTCAAAGGTTTTAGGGAACTATTGTATAAAATTAGCCATAAAAGTAGGCAATTACGTTAATGCCTGTTATACAGGAGTTACATTTCCGCATGATCAGCAGCAACAAAAAGTGAGAAGAATCCCAACAGGTGCCTTTGGAAGAGGAAAGCTCCCCAAGAGTCTCTCTGCGTACCAGTTTGATCCAGCTGCCTTCTCTGCATAATGTCTAAGTCCACTCACATATTCACAGTGGGCCTGAATCACTCAGGAAGAACCTTCCTGAAGGTCAAAGGAAGGGAAAAAAGAAAATAAAAGAAGGACTGATGCAAAAGGTAAGGGGAAATGAGATTCGAGTCAGCAGGCAGCTGGACAGGAGGCAATTTGAATTAATTCTTACCCATTAACTACTCAATATGCTGCAAACACAGTCACAGCGACCCAAATCACTCCTAACTCTGCAGTATGATCCTCTCCTTTTGGCAACACTAAATGGCAAACTGAGAAAAAGGATGAAAGCCAACAGTATTAAAGCAAATGAGCAGGCTTCCCCATAACTCACCACACCTTGTACATTTATTTTATGCATGCTAGCATACAAGGCAGCAGGGAGAAAACTAGTTCATCACCTTCTTCAGAAGCAGATGGCTTTCCTCACAGCTCCTGCATAACCAAGTAGACCCACAGAATCTTTATCTTAGATAAAATATAATATTAATAAAATTTAAGATGTTCCTTTTCCAAAACTCCATATAGTTGCATGTCATGAACTAGCATATTCTCTTTGGTAATTACTAATGCAGGATCTGGATCTCTCGCCCAATCAGTATTTCCCCACAGCTCTGCAGATCTCCCTGCCCAGCAAAAAAGGCAGCAAGGCCCTTTCTGCCAGTGCTGAAGCGGTTAATCCTCAGCCTCTCGTGAGGTCAGGTCAGAAGAAGCCTCTTTATTGCTATTATCCTGCCCCAGTGGCAAAGAGAAATCAATCGGCTTGAGCGGGGTCAATTGGACTGGATGGAAGCAAATGCATTAGTCTGGGAGCATCCAGGTTTTGCTAGGGAGAACAAAACCTCACTTACTCCTAATTCCTAATAAAGAGAAAAGCCAATTTGTCTTAATTAGGGCACAGTCTAATTTACATGGGAACTAAGCATGCACAACGTATGTTTATTGTTTTTAAATTATTTGTTTAAATCATTGAATGATTGAAACGATTTTGTTACATTAATTTGTTCCGAGAAGGCCAGTATCATGCGTCACACATACCCAGGGGAGGAAAGGCAGAGGCTCAAAATCCAGTTAAATACATCAGCCTGGACCCTGCTACAGACTTGAGATTTCAAGGAAATGCAACATCTAAGAAAGATGAAGGAAAAAGCTCTCATGGCAGAGAAGAAATACAGCTAATCTCATAACATCACTGCACTATTAATTAATTAAGAAACTGAGCCAAGGTGGACATGTGCAAATGCCATTGGCATCACCTTTACCCTAACACAACATAAAGGTCTGTGGCCACGTTCTTTGGTTATCTCATAATGGATAAAAAATAACTACCTTTCATAATTCATTTTAGTGAAAGAACTCCAGGCACAAACATCATTTCACGGCTACGTCCTACCTGCAAAGCAAATGCCTAGAGGCAAGCTGTGCACGAGTTCTAGGCTATTGAAAGGCAGGAGGATCTGCACAAAAGAGGTGGGAGAAGAGACACCTTGCTTGTATACCTCATTTGGCTGCTTTCCCAATAATCCCTGATGGAGAAGTCCAGGCCCTGCCAAGCACCTGCTCCTCTGCCGAAGCTGGCTCCCATCCACCACGGCAAATACCAGGGACAAGCCAGGGGCTCTCTTCCAGCTCCCTGCATCCCTCACAGCTCCAGAAAGCCCTCTTCAGCCTCGGCTGGAATATCCCAGAGTCACTAACCTGGCAGAATCAAGCTACGACTTTCTAACCTGCTTTTCAAAGGCTTACAACATCCCCAAATGCCAGCAGATACTTGCAGGGCCCATCTCAAAGGCCAGACCAATCTATAACTGAGAACATCTGCTCTAAAGCAACTCTGACAGATTCTTTCCTGATTACTTCTTGTCATTTATTTCTGGTAGCTAAATGTAAAAGCATCTGTGTTTTCTTCTCTTTTTTTTTTTTTTTTGTAAGTACACTGGAATGTTTTAATTTATGTTTTTCAAAATAATCCAGGTGAAAGGAAATGTGGTTAGAAAAAAGTCTCAGCTAGCAGGGGCCATATCTAAAAACCATGACTGAAAACACATCCTTGAGACATGCATGAGAAACATCAGGCAAATCTAAGATCAGGCAATGATACTTGAAGTATAGTTGGGAAAGAGAAGGAGCATTCACTGCCCTTAAGTTGACACTGCATTACAACCAAGCCATATATACAACACTACACATATAAATTCATCATTTCTGAATACAGAAACAGACAGTGAAGCCTGTTTTTTATATATATATCAGTCCACTCAGCTTTTCCCAAGTTTTCCCAAATGCATCACGCATAAAGCCTAAGCTTTCAATCCCCTCTGCCTAAGCTTTCAAATTAACTACCCATCTCTCAGCAAACCTTTCCAAGTGGCACTGCAATGGCAGATGTTCTGTGTGAGCATTACATCAAAGATTTACCTCTGATTTAACTAGAGCATTTATCTAATTTTCAATCTAATTTCACTTTTAAGAACTCCAGCCTGTTTACCTTCACTGATCCTAATCTCCTTCCTAAAAATAATTCCCACATAATCTGAGAAATCCGCAGCAAGCCAAAAATCCAGAATATATGTATATTCACCAATGAAGAAGACAAAGCTGAATGCACACCACAAGGAAATTACAGTTCTTCAAGCAAACTTCAGTACGCTGAAAAAGTCCTCAAAGCTACAGATTGCTAATGATTAAAGCTCAGTTCTGCAAAGTCAAACTCACAGGAACATCCTTACTCCCACACTATTCTCTGATTAGTGTACAACTTCTTGTACGAACTGGAAGACTACAAGGTTTGAGTCATCAGTGGTAAAAAGCCTTTTCTAACAAAGTATTTAATGCAGATGGCACAGTGAAAAAACAATGTCGCTCAAGTATTAATAATAAATTGAAACAACTTAAAATGAACCTTTCATTCATATTTCTTTTTTCTACATCAGCAAACATATTCCAGCTCTGACAATTTTACTGTACTTCGAATAATATGCCAATTCTTAGTGGTAAGTGCTGTTTTTCAAACCAGTTTTGGATTGCTGCTGAAATAAAACCTTCATATGATTTTAGGATGCAATGCCCCAAGTTTGCTTTGCAAATCAAAAAGTTAAACAACATCCCAAATCCTCACTGGTTGTGCCATTATGTCTTTTAGGCTCCAGATGCAATCTATAGAACATGATGGTACAGATGGTTAAATCCCTCTGCAAGTTGCAGGCAATAGCATGTTGACTTCAACTCCCAAATGAAATGCTAGACAAGTGCCACATATCCTTGTCTCCAGTGTCAGGGGGTTTTTTTATATGTTATCCTCAAAATATCTCAAGTCTGTATGTATTTTTTTGGTTACCTATCCCTCAATACCTGTCATTTAGGAAGATGTGGTACAGCAAAACTTTGCCATGAATCCTGTTTCTCCAACCCTTATTAAGTTTCACTTGCAAATAAAGGCAGCACTTAACTCTTCAGCTACAGAGCTGACCAAGCATTTAAATGTCGGCATTTGGTTCTGGTTTATTTTCTAGTATCGAAAAGGGAAAAGAGCGGCTTTGGCATACATGCAGTAAGTGTAGAAGGACAACTTCACCAAAAGACACAAAAATACACTCCAGCCATTTCCTCAGCTGTTTCAGGACCTGTCCTGGGGAAGTCAATGGTTAGTTTGGCAAGCTCCGCACATTCATCACGTGAAAGCTGGGACCAGAAGATATGGGAGCAAGAAGGGGGTTTAACTACAGGAGAGGGAAAACGGCACTGAGAGCTCACAGAGCTGGGCCCTGGCACTCCCCGTATTTGGGACACAGACTGCAAGTTACCGTCTTGCTTTTGCCATAGAGACTGAAGGACAACTCTGACTCCAAACCTGGGCAGGTGGAGCTCGTTTAGCCTTGTAAGGCATCCATCATCTAAGAGAAGGATACTCTAACCAAACCTACGACCCAAGGACTTCGCCGTCACCGTCCAAGCTCGCTAGGTGCTGGCAGATGAACCTCAGGTGTAAAGGGCGGAGCCAGTTCCACGCACGCTGGTGTCTCACCTAAAAAATCCACTGCGCAGGCTTGAAGGGTGCACTCATCGCTTGCAGTGAGCGTGGGTAAAGCCCTTCCCAGATCTTCGTTCGCAAAGCCAAGCCATGATGATGATGATGATGAAGAATTACTGCTGTGGCAACTTGGGGACTGCTGCTTACATGGGAAAGGCAAATAAATTCTGAGGCTGCCATGGTGTTCAGAGTGCATTCGAACAATGAAAAAACGTGTATTTTGAGATAATCTACCAAGACTAAGAAATCACCCTAGTCAGAAGGAAAAGTAGGACTGCTTCATCTAAACCAAGATGCTTCAAGGTGTAGGAAGACCAGGGTGAGCACGGGCATACCCACCCCAGCTGGGCCAATGCAGCCAATGACAGCTCTCTGCATGAATGACACATGCAGCTCCACTTTTCTTTCCTAATTTCTCTAGCATGTCATATTTAATGAATGACAGCTTACTTATTTTGAAAATAAATTGTTTCAGTAATACTGAAGAAACACAAAACACAGAAAGGCCTGGTTTTAAATAATTTGCCAATTTGGTTATTCGGAATAAAATATCAAGTTGAAATTTAGCAGACATTATACAAATTAGCGGAATGTACTTCAAAGCTCTTGTTTTATTTTTTGAGATGGGGTTCAATGTCACTGAAAAAATGTGCTGCCAGGGGTGCAGGACTGGCAGCCGCACTCACAGTACTGCTAACATCTACGTAACATCAACAGTCACTGCTTCTGATTATTGCTAAACACCATTATACTTAATGAGCTATGGAGAAGTGTTAACTCAATCACGCAGCATAAATGAACTCAGAGAAGAGGACAAGGAGTTGGCATGGTCTTTGAAAGTAACCATCTCTGGCTTTTTGTTGACAATTTTACTGTACTTTACTTTACTGGACTGGCTGTATTTGCCTGACCTTTACATTGTTCTCTAGCAACACGCTTGCACGCTTTGTCTGCTCATCATCAAGAGAGTGGTTAACTTATGCTGCTGTCTTTCCAAGGAATATAAGCGGACTGTGAATCGTGTTGCCACTCATAGCAGGTACGCATTTTAATGCAAGGCTGTAAGCCCACTTTGTGCAAGGAGGAGCCCTCTGCTCCAGTGTACTCAGACTGGAGCTCCCACCAGCTTCTCCTCGGCATGGACTCTTTCATGGTGCTCAGAAAAACTTGTTGCCATTCATCAAAATGATGGTAAATTTGTGAAGCTCTCACTGTGACTCCAGGATAAATTCTTCCATACCTACCTAAGTTAGATGGTCACCTCCAATTTCTTCCCTGGTATTTAGATATTCCTTCAGCAGACACCAGGGATTCAATGCATACCCACAAAACGCTACACGCAAGACTCTTCTCAGCCATGGGAAGCTTATAAAAGTCAGCACCACTGGCACAGATGACACTAAATTACATGCAAAATTATCCAAGCGGTGCCTACTGATGCTAAGATACCCTGAAAAAGAGGTGGAGAGAAAAAGGTGAGAGCCATTAAGAGGAAAAAGAGATCACTTGGTCAATATAAGAAAGGAAAGACAACAGAGAGACAGAAAAGCACAAACAGGTTGTGAAATTGGGGAAGGAGTGAAGGGATTGAGATATGCCTACAGATAAAATGTGGTGGGTATAAAACTCTGAGGTTGCAATTATGAATGAGTTGAAAAAATGGATATAGTAACTGTGGTCACTGTCAAGAAACTTGTCAACACATGGCTTTCAGAGCAAGAAAAGAGCTGCAGTGATTTTGGTTTACATAAAATGCTGTAAAACAGAAAACATGCCTAGAATATATGAAATTTTACACTATGAGAAAAAGTAGACCATACTCAAAAAGATCTCAAATGTTACCGAGATGAACTGACTTTACTGTCTTCTGTAAAGAACACTCTCATGAAATGCATCCAGTTAGGAGAAGCAGCAGGAAGAGATCCCAGCAGCAAGCAAGAAAGGTGAGGTACCTCATGCTGCACCTTGCAATGCAGATCAGCACTTTTTGTTGATAAAGAAGTGAAATAAAGGTGGCAAAGCAACCCACATAACATCAGTGCCTCAGCACAGCTATTTACTAGCTGTCCATGAACAATTTTATTTGAATCCAGCATGTTACCAATAGCACACATCTCCTGTCTCCACTATCCACTGTTCTGGTACTTGATATTCAACTGCTACAATTGCACCAATCATGTTTTTAATCAAACTGGCCCTCTTTTTGTCATTGTTTTTCCACATTTGTCAGGCTTGAAGCTTCGAGTCAGATCTGTAATCTCAGTTCAAGCCTTCTTAAAATGGTTTTAGCCATAACCTAATAAAGACCAGAGTCCACCGCAACTCCTGGTGTTCTGTTGACTATCTTGAAACAAATTCTTTGATCAAATTTGCCAAAGGACCAGAATAGCCAAGAGAAATAAAACCATAAGTCTGTCATACATCCAATGTGAGCATATCTTGGTTATTGCAATACAGTGTGTCACAAAGTACAATTTTTCCTCTGGCATCACCCAACATTACTTTTTGTTGATATATATGTATATGAATTATTAACTGGCACTATGACTTCGTTGGAATGGATCTTTTTGCATCTAACTGGAACCTATGCCCCAAAGGTACATAAATTATGCCCAAGCACTATCCAGCAGTCTGTGCACTTCTAATCACAATTTTGAAACCATAATCTCCATAATCCCCACTGATGGACATGCCATAAACTAGACTCTCTAAACACTGGTTTTGGTTCTGGTATACACTTTGCAGATATGAAAAACAAAAGCATTGCGATTATCTCAGCATACATAAATAAATTCAAAAATTTAGTTCAAATCACACTAGTCTCCCAATGACTGATTTACCTTGAGATTCTTGAGAGCAAATGTTTTCTTCTATCTACGGCATTAATTGTCGTAGACTAAAATCTGGACATCACTTCTTCCCCAGGGTCTCACAGCAATTACCCTTCTAAAATGAGTGGAAATTGCAAGAGTTTTCATCTTAAGGAAGTCCACTTTCAGTCCTCAAAGTGAAGTTTTGTTTAAAGTCCCTCAACACTCCAGCCCATTAAAACACCCATTAGACAGCTCTTTGGAGATAGGAATGACCTTTCTCATCTTTTACAAACTATCATCTCTGGCCTTTGACTCCTTCAAAGGTGTCTTGTTGCCCTAGAAGCTCCAAGGGAACCAAGAGCGAACAATGTCCCAGGCCAGGGCACTGCCAAACCCCTTCCTCAATAATCTGGACACTGGGACAACAGGCTTGCAAATAAACTTCTAGAACGGTCCTCCACACAGCATACCCAACTCGGTAACGCACAGAAATTCATTACACTTTGTCTTTCATTTTCAACATGTATTGCAACTAAAATAAAAATCAGTTGTTTCGAATTTCTCATCACTTCCCTCCCTACAACACAACCAGACTGGAGTATTTCTGTCAACACTGTCTACAGGAGGAACCTGAACATACAAATACAACTTATTCTAACAAAATTAGGCACACCCATAAGATCAAATTCTGGAGTGTTAAGATAGGAATTCACTATTCCATCTGGTTTTCCAGTTTTCTTAAATTCCATTTTTTTTTTATTCCAAGAAGAAAAAACCCATGAATTCTAAGAAACAATTCATAGCTGCTCCACAATTCTTTGTACTTGCTTTCAGCTTAAATTGCTTTGTAAGTCCACAACATTAAATAATCCCTGGAAATTTCCAGAGGTAAAAGCATATAAAATGTTAACTGGAATTAAAATTATATTGGCATATGTTTACGGTATTTAAAATATTTTAAAATAAATGGACAAAATGTTCATTTTTTACTTTACAGATGTAGATAGAAATGAGTTGCATTCACTCACAATATATTTTTTAATGACTTATCCCATTTCAACAAGATAACCATTTTTATACATCACCTCTTGTACTTCATGTCTTTAGGAGAAACCATTATTAGTCACATTTTTGCTGGCATAAAAGCAGCATTTACTCTCTAACTTGTGGAAAAGTGGCTGCATTCCCACTTCTAATTTCAGAGTAGAACTGATTATGACTGGGTTATGAACCCATATCCTACAGAGAGCCAATAAAAACATAAATAGGAAAAAAGTTTTTATAAAGAACCTCACAATAATATTTTCAATAGGATTCTGTTGGCATTCTGCAATTTTGCTAGAATGTTTACAACTCTACAAATCTTAGAAACCTAAAAGGGACGCAGCCTTTAACTTCTTGCACATTTACTGCTGATAAAAGATATGGGATTTACTTAAGTCATTCAGAAACTGTTCTTGTCCTTCAAAACCCATCAGTATCTAGAAAATAATTCTTAATTAAACAATAGATGGCCCGTCATTAATTTATTTTCTTTAGTATCTCTAACATGCTACTAACTGGCCTATTAAAATGCCAATATTCTCTTATAAAACTGACAAGGGAAGTAGATGTAGAATAAAAAGGAATGTTAGGCATTTGTTCTTAGTTGCTTGTTTTTCTTCTTCATTTTAGACATGCAATGATGTTCTATCTTTGGGGGGGGGGGAAACCACAAAAAAAAACCGAAAACAGTAAAAGTATCCACTTTCCAAGAGCCTCCTTTCCATCCAAGTCTTTCAATGACCTTTTGTTGAAGAAAACGGCATTTCAGGGGGGGGGAACCCACAAAAAACAACCGAAACCAGTACAAGTATCCACTTTCCAAGAGCCTCCTTTCCATCCAAGTCTTTCAATGACCTTTTGTTGAAGAAAACGGCATTTCAGCTTGCAGCTTCAGTTCTTAACCTCTGCCTAGAGGTTTTAGCCATCCTGCCAACTAGTAACAAAAACTGGGGTTTTTTTATGATGTAGACACATATCCAGAAACAGGCATGATCTAATACATCTGACACAGACAATCTTTAGCCGTTGAACAGGTGACATACGAACAAGGAACCCTGAAGGAGGAGGTGCCTTATCGTGTCGCCAATTTCCATAGCACTCAGCACATGTAGATGGGATGGCATTCAAACACACAGGGTGGGATGCAGAAAAATACTGCTGCTTTCTGAACTTCACATATTTGAAATGTGCCAACCATCTACAAATCAGCAGGAGAAAACAAGTAGAAAATAAGAGAGTTTAAAATCATCATTCTCCTGAAAGCCACGAAATGAAAAACAAAGCCACTTCGGTTGGAAACTTCTTTGCCACCAATATATAAGGTTTTTTTTGCCACCAACACTGTAATGACACTATAATGAATAAAAATGTGTACAGCCATGATGAAAATTTAATCAAGAGATATGACTACATGTTATTCTTCTGAAGCAGGATATTGCATTTTCTGTGTAATGCAGATCAGCAAAGCCACTCTAAGCCACTTGATATTAAAACATGCTGATTTAAAACTAAAATAATTTACTCCAAAACCAATTTATTCAGCAGAGTTCAAACACTAACAACTAACAATAACAACTCTTATTCTACAAAACAGTTACCCAAGGGAAAATCTCCATTCAAGACTAATAAAGCCTCATTTTCCCAATCAATAAAAGGAAGATATTATTCAGTAACAAAAAAGTAGAATGGTTATGCTTTTGCTGTGAAAGACAAAGGGGTAGAGAAGAAAAATGTGCAAGTGTTCTTTTACTTTCACAATACAAAATACTGAGTATATTTACTGTTTTTTTTCTGTATTCCACACAGTCTCAAGTATTTGTCCTATCTAATTCAATGTACTTCCCACAGCAGGGTTGCATCAGCTCCCTAAGGAGTAAGAGTATTTCTGGAAGCCTTTGAAGGTGCAAAGTCCCTTTCCCCATGGTTCCTCCAACCACCCCATACATCTAGTCTGGTCCAAGCTGCGCTCTCCACTCTGCTTTCTTGGCAGTCCCTCTGTTTATTCACTTCTTGCAGCCCAGCGGGCACCCAGTTTACTTAAGAGTTTTCTTTGGATAACACTTCTAAAGGCTGGCAACTATGCAGAAAGCACTCCCATTGCTTAAGATCAACATCTCTCTGGGCTGGTAAAAGAAAAAGGGTGTGATTTCTCACCTTCATATGAATCATCTTTTTTGTCCACAGGCATTAAGCAACAGGTGTGTGGGGGTACCTAACATTTATCTTTCCACGAAAACTCTCATTCAACAGGAATGCTGTTCTTTTTCACAACGGAAAGACCTTAGGTGAAACCTAAGTGAAAAGCCAATTTTAATATGTTGCGATTTGCATTTTATTTAGGTTAACCTTTGAGACAGAGGACTCATCTTTTCCTTGCAAAGTACAATTCATGTTTACAACAGCAGAAAATTGGTGTTAACTGCTCAATTAAGTCAGTTGCTCTGGGACAAACTAAGTATATTCTCAAAAAATTGCCACAGTCTTGAACCGCTACTGTATGCTTCTGGGAATACAGTCAGTTTAGTCCTCTTCAGTAACAGATGGGCTAGCGGTGGAATTGGAGTCAGATTCTTACGGAAATAAGGCTCCTGCAATCAGGTGGCTTGTGTTTATGCTTGTCCACTCCAGCCTCTCTCAACATGAATGGACTTTTCAACTTGGTAGCTGATTTTGATCAGACTTGACAGAGGCGACAAAAATGTTAACTTCTTACATATTTAATGAAAATAAGCAGCCTGGCAGAGGAAAGGAACTATGTGCAAATCCTGTGCCAAAGAAAAGGAGCAGCACGCGACACAGCTCTCACATCGGAAATGCACAGGAGAGAAACCTGCAACATGCCACAGCTGAAGAAAAAGTGTCAGACTGAGCGCTGATCATCTTAAAGCACCAAAATAGGAAATAAATTCAGAAACATAATGGCACATTTTATTAATTCTGGTGCTTACAGAGCTACCTGTTAATTAAAATCACATTAATTCTCCACTCAGGTGCAGCACCTTTTGCATTTTCTTAATTGTTAACTTTCCGTGCAAGGAACAGGACTTACAGAAGAGAGTAACCAATATTGTCTTGGAATCAGCCAATAAACATGAGGTAAGTTTGTGGCTACCAAATACTTTTGCAAAATGTGAAGCATTAACTGCTTTTCAGCTGCAGGAGAAGTCACAGCAGAAATACCTGAAACCAATGAGCAGGCTCCCCATGATGCCTGCGTTCTGCCAAGTCCAGCAAAAGGGTTTGCTCTAAGTTTGACTGGTGCTGCCAGGAACTTCAGGGTCCTGAACAAGTCGCTTCCACAGAATTTCAATACATTCTCCATGCCTTGTATGTCACAAAAATTAACCTGTGCAGTTCACATGGTAGCCCAAAATCATAAATGGTGGTATCTAGTACTAGCTTCTAACAAGTTTCAACTTTAAAAAGAACGCATAACCTTGGGTTTCTAGCCATCATTGTCCCCTGATTCCCCTACATAGGTAGAGAGTAGATATCATTAGGAGATACCCACAGAAGCAAGGGAAGAGTCATGGCACAGACTATCAGCTACATTTTTTCTTTCACCCTGAAACCCTGGGTAGCAGGTTATCAAGGAACTCCAAGCAACTCCATAGCGAACATTCTCCACATACCAAACATAGAAACTATGGAAATGGTCTGGGTCAATCCGTTTACAGCGTGTTGCATATTTTTATTTCAAACAGAACATTTAGATGTGTAATGGGTTAAGATGGTGGTGGCAGGACTGAGACCCCTGCCGCCTCCTTTCCCTCTTCCCTAATAGCACACAAAAATTTTATCACAACTTTTGTGGGGGAAGGGATGCCACAACCCTCTCAGCTTCTCACTGGAGCCGAGGCACGTCAATCATGAGCCTCTATGACTAAGTGTATAAAAAGCCAGAATCTGTGGCTATTCCCTCAGCGCGCACACATCTGATTTTCTACCCAGGACCAAGAGAGAGATTCCACCAGAGAGAGAAAACACATTTCCTCCACATGGCAGTAGAAGACTCTTTCGTGTTTCCTCACATTTTCTCCTGTTTCCTCGAGGGGGTGGGAAGGAGACATTCAAGTCATTCCCCCCTCCCCATATCGAGTGATCCACTGTCAAGGGACGAGAGTGCGCACTGTCCCCATAAGCCAGTGATGAAGTCCTCCTGTTGGGGCAGATGCAGCGCTGACCGTCGCCCAAGAGACACATCACACCACCCCTGCCCATGAACTGTGGAACAGCAGACGCCAAGCCGTCTCCTATGAGGAGTGAGAGGGAAAGATTTTTGCGAAAG
>NW_010395927.1:0-2599 GCF_000710305.1 Buceros rhinoceros silvestris
CAGACCCGCACTGGCGGGGCTCCCTCTTCCCTCGAAGCAGCCTGCGGGATGGGGTGGGCTCCTCTGAAGGCAGCTCAGGTCCCGAGGGGTGTTTTCATAGAACCACAGAGCCTCAGCTTGGGAGGGACGTCAAGGCTCATCTGGTCCAACCTTTCTTGGCAAAGCCTGGTCTACACAAGCTAGGTGAGCCCCTGTCCAGCCGAATCTTAACAGTGTCCGGTGCTGGGAACTCCACCACTGCTCTGGAGAGATTATTGCAATGGCTAATGGTTCTCGTGAAAAATTTTGACCTTGTGTCCAACCAGAATTTCCCCAGAAGTAACTTGTCCCCATCACTCCCCATCTTTTCCATGGGACTCCTCGTAAAAAGGAAGTCACCACCTTCTTTGGAGCCACCCTGTAAACACTGGGACATGGCAAGAAGGTCTTCCCGGAGACTTCTCCTCTCCAGGCTGAACAAACTCAGTTCTCTCACCCTTTCCTCCCATGGCAACTTCCCAGTCCTTGGATCATCTTTGTGACCCTTCTCTGGACTCTCTCCAGCCTGGCCACAGCTTTTTTGTACAGCAGGAACCAAAACTGAACACAGAATTCCAGGGGTGGGAGTAGAGTGGGATCATGACTCTCTGCTGGTGACGCCCTTGTTGATGTGAGCCAGCATCCCCTTGGCTTTCTGGGCCATGCTGACTCCTCGTCCTTAACATGCCTGGGAATGCTCTCCAGGATTAGCTGCTCCACCACCTTCCCAGGAATCAAGGTGAGGCCAATGAGCCCGTAGTTCCCTGGGTCCTCTTTGTCTCTTGCAGGTAAGAGTGACATCTACTTTCTTCCAGCCTTTGGGCTCTTCTCCAGCCACTAGGATCAGCCAAAGGTTGCCAGTGACATCAGCCACCTCCCTCAGCACTCCTGTCCATCCCAGCAGGGCCCATGGACTTATGTATGTCCAGTTTGTTTAAGTGTGCCCTGATGTGATCCTCTTCCACCAAGGGTATGTCCTCCCTGCACCAGCCTTTCGCCATGGTTGCTGGGACCTGGGATTCCTAAAGATCAGTCTTGCATTCAGTTCCTCAACCTTTCCCATGTCTTGTGACACCAAGCCTCCCATCTTATGGAGCAATGGACCCGTATTTTCCGTCATCTTCCTTTTGTCACCTATAACAACCCTTCTTGCTGGCTTTGACCCGCCAGCTCCAGCAGACCCACCAGCTCCACCACACCTACCAGCCCAAACCCACTCCTTCTGCAGGGCCAGACCCTGGGTGAGGGGCATCTGCCCACATGGGGCCAAGGATGGGAGCTGGGGCTGGGCGGGCAGCAGGTTTCCCCGCTCCGCCTGCCCCGCTGGAGTCTGGCATGTCCGCCCCAGAGCTGTGAGTGCTGCCCTGCTGCTGCCATGCATAATTCAGGGGCTGAGATAAACGGGGATGTGTTAGCCCACTTCCAGACCCTAAATTTAGACAGCGAGTAAAGTACACGAGTATGTGGCAGCAGGCGGGCTGGGGGGGCACAGGGCTGGGGCAGGCAGGGAGCCAACGTGTCCTCAGTGTCCTTGAGGCAGAGGAGGATGTCACGCTTCTTGCTCCGCAGGTAAAGTTCCAGGGTTTGGTCTCTGACCAGCAGCTGGCACAAATTTTTAAAAGCTTTCCCAAGCCTCCGTGGGCTCCCAGAAGCCAGGTTCAGCCTGCCACAGGAGAGGTCAGCGCCCAGGAACCACTCGCAGATCTCAGCTGGTCTCCAGTTGCTTCTCCTCGCAGGAGGTGTCTGGGGTGTGTGCTGGGAATCAGCCCGCCCTGGCCATGTGTGGGCATGGGTCTGGCAGAGGCCTTGGGGACATGATGAGCTGACTGCTGCCACAGCCCCCCGGATGGGAGGTGGAGGCTTGGCATCTCCTGTCTCTTCTCAACTGGATATTGGAGCCCAGTGACACCTGCAGTGGGAATGTCCTTCATTTCCCTCCCAGGAAGGGCAAATTGGCTGGGCAGGTGTTTGTCCCCTGCTGGCATCAGAAACCCCACCGTCCCCATCGACACTGGAGGGACCAGTCCTCCACCCACTGTCCCCTCGTCCCCTTTGATGATGCCACCAGATGGCAGTGCCGGTATGGGACCAGTGCACAGTGCAGTGCCGGACAGTGGGGACAGTGGGAACTGCTGTCCTGGGCTCTACTGCGACCCAGCCAGGCAGGCGGCAATGTCCCTGGTGACGGAGCTGTGACAGCCCCCCCTGCACCAAAGGACATACTGGTTTTACGTCACCCTGCACAGGGTGAGATGAGGAACGGGAGAGGAGGGATGCTGCTGGAGCCTAGGGACATGGGGCTGCCTCCAGCCCCCTGCAACAGAAGCCCCCAGCCCATGTCCCACTGTGCAGCAGGGTTGGGAGCATCCTTGCCCATGTACCCCTAAGAAAACACATTTTCTGCTCTGCCTCCCACTCCGCTCCTTCTCCTGCATCACTCAGCATCCCCAAAGCACAAGGGGACATCTTTCCCCTCCCGCCAGTGCCTGGTCAGGGCTCAGGGTATTGTTTGCTGGGATTATAGGGCTGGGGGAACAGCAGCCCGGCAGTGAGCAGGGCCAAGCTCAGCTTTCCAGGGATG
>NW_010395927.1:2784-4385 GCF_000710305.1 Buceros rhinoceros silvestris
CCGGAGCCATAGTCTTCATGGGTAAACCTACATTACAGTAATTAATAATAATTAATAATCGAGTCTGTATTTGGAAAACCAGCTAAACCCATCAAGCACCTTTCTCCAGAGCATCGTCTAGTGCAAGCAAATGCAGCCTTGGCCTAAGGCGCATTTTTGATGATGATTTGGGGTTTGACAATTGCACGGTTCCGTGGGGTTGTCCCACCCTGGGCACTGGCTCTGCTCCTGGATGGGGCTTTTAGGGCACCCAGGACCCTTCTCCTCGGCCACCAGCTGCCAGCAAGCACATCACAGCCTTGTGTTTTGGGCACTTTGGGGAGCTGCTCCAAGATCTCAGACTGATGCTCACTCACACTGGGAGGTGGAGGGGAGATTCCCCTCCCCTTCCTGTGCTGCAAGGGGAGGCCAGGCAAGGAGGCCAGGAACGAAGCTACCCCAGTTTCCTGCCCACGGGGTATTTTTTCAGCCGTGCTGCCTCTTTGGGGCTTTCCAGCCCCCCAGACGAGACAGGGGACGGGCATGAAGCCAGTCTGGGATGGACAAGACAAATGTGAAAGTGCTGAGATTGAAGCACCTCCCTCCCCCCTTGCCTAAGGATGCCTTTGGGTTGGGGAATTAGTTTTCCACTAAGCTCTTCTGTAATAAACAGAGACAGGGGAGAACGAGCAATGGGCGATTGCTTGGCCTTTAATTACGGACAGAGACAGGGTGTTCAGGGTCACGGGAGCCAGGATTCCAACCCAGGCGAAATGAAGGGGGTGGTTTTCGGGAGGAATGTTGCACGACCTTCTGTGCCTGAGCTCCTACTTTGTCTCTTCTGTTTGCCAGGACCCTCCTGTCCTTCAACACCACAGGCTCAGCAGTCCAATACATCTCAAACACATCAGCCCTAGAGACCAGTCCATCAGAGGAGCCTGGTGGAGACCAAGCAAACTCTCTGACTCTAGTGACGGGCATCCCACCTGCTGGCATTGTTTCTGAGAAACCCACTGAGCATCAGGATTTGTGTTTGGGGTCCTCTCTGAGGACCTTTTTCCAGTCTGAGTTGCCTCAAAGGCCACTGGGGCAATGTGGAGCTGACATGTCTGGTGGTTTCCATAATGGGCCATCACCAAACCCATCACTTGTCATCCCACAGGCTGGTGTCTCCTCCCCACAGTCTCTCCCAGCCAGGAGAGCGGAGGGCTGTGAGGCCAAGAAATGCCGGCCACTGTCCGTCCTTGAAGCCTGGTTTATCCTGGGCTCACAGACACAGTGACTGGCTGGGAAAGCTTTGGCATTTCCCTGCTGAGTTTTGGACAGAATCTGTTTGTCTTTCCTGTGGCGGCGGCCGGAAGCCTGGCCGGTGATGGATGGGAGTGTCGTGCAGGAGTTTCTGTGCTGTCACAACAGCTGGGTCTCTCACGGGGTGAAAAATCTGGGGAGGATGTGACTCCACTGTGAGCTGAATGTCCTCCCCAAAGCACTGGGATCTGAGTCAGGAGAGGTGGGGTAGGGAGGTTGGGGGAGGAAGAAGCAGGATGAGACCTTGCTCTGAAGGTGTCCTTGGTCCACCTGGCTTGAGGATCGGCTGGTTTTTCCCTTTCCCACCTCCCGGC